>NC_050191.1:3247778-3502778 GCF_008315115.2 Sander lucioperca
AATTAGACACAAGGATGGCTCCGTCAGCATTTTCACCTGATGCTGGATCGCTCTTTTCTCTGCTTTCCAGGATCTAAGAAAAACTAAAATCATGAAAAATCCAGATTTCCCCAGAATACTACATGTAACTTTTACGTTGTAGTGTTGCTTACCATTCGGAAAATGGCGTGTGAGCGGCTACTCCGTTGGTTCATACTTGTCTTTTCATAGTGGCGGTTCTCTACAGAGGCAGATATTGAAGAAAACATATGGGTTGTTACACAGTCCGCAGTGTACATCCCGTAGGGATCGTTCTCATGTTCAGTGACCTCAGATCTTACTTTCTCCTTTCCGAATCCAGGCCAGGGCTTGCGCAGAAGAAGTAACCAATTCCTCAGTCAAGTCAGACACAAAGATGTTTTTCTGCACGTTTGTCAAGACACAATCACAATGATGATGTAAAACAGGAAAGTACATCTTCTCAGGGTTTCTGGCATTCAGTGCATAGCTTGTGTGTTTGCAGTTGGCCTAGTCTATGGATGTTTGAGATTTAATTAGTTCTAACATTTCAAGTGTTGAAACCTAGACAAAATTTGAGAAGGGATTCAGATTTGATAAAACAGCACTGAACCCTAAACTTCTAAATAGCCCACTTACATTGATTGTCTCTCTGACCTCCAGGGGTTTTCTCTTACTGCTGTCGACGAGGAGATCGCTGACCGTTTCGTTGTAGATCTCCATGTAAGAAACCCTAAGAAGGAACTCCTTATTTGGAAACTGTTGGGCAAAAGAGCAGGCGTTGGTTAATATAGCGATTACACAACAAACTGTGATAGGTTTCAAATCTGTGAAACAATTATTACTTTTGTAATAGTTTGGAAGACATCCTCCACAGCCAGAGGTATCACTCCGGGATTACGGGAACTCCCCATCATGGTAAATGTCTTTCCAGAAGAAGTCTGTCCGTAAGCAAATATGGTTCCTTTGGATCAAACACAGAATACATAAATACACAAAGTAAACACCATGCAGCTACACTGAGGGCCGTTACATAGTCAACGCTTACATAGTCAACGCAAGCGACACGCTCCCTTTCATAGTCTAATGGCAGCCGAAGCGTAGCAATGCGGACGCGTACCCTTTAGAGTGCGGATCGGGCCGCATTTTTCTGTCCGAGCCCGGCCCGCGCCCCACAGGCATTAAGATATTTATGTCCGAGCCCGACACAGTTAAAATCTCGTTTTTTTTCTCATAATAAATGGCACATACGTTTGTTTGTGAGGAAAGCCCGCTTTTATTAAGCAACTGTAGGAAGGCATTCGGAAATGTCAACAGATGAGCACATCAGCGCACACGGGGCAACAAGCGCACGTTAACACAGGCGCGCACCTACATAAGCTTTTTTAAATTTGAAATGTTCAATGCCTTATTGGGCTGATGTGACCGAGCCCAACCCGAACATCATTTATAAATATGTCCTATGTAATATGTGACTATGTAATGGCCCTGAGTGTATGGAGCAACACATTACCACAAGGGAGGTCTCAGTGTATTCAGTTTCCAATACATACCATTGTATCCCTCAACAGAGGAAACGACCAGAGGCTTTGCAATGTCCTGGTATAGCTGATTGGTTGTTTCATCTGAAGTGAACACTCGGTCTGTGAACAACAGAGGAAAGTGAATATATATACGGTGGATTTCTGTTACTATGCTAAATATCACAAAAGGAGCCACATAATCCAGTAAACACATTTCTTGATGCTGCACATGCTGCCAAACATACCAAAACCAAAGCTCTTAGTGGAATTTCCATTATCGATCTGATAAATTGATTTCTTATCAGTTTTCCAAAACAGCTGGACAGGCTCTGCATTCTCTGTTGCAGCCTTTTCCTCCCTGTAACAAGGACATGCACATCGTCAAGAGACAAAGTTTAGTGTTGCTCAGTTGGATTTAATTTGTGGTTGAATTGCTAAAACATCCCTGATTAACCCTGACGATTTTATGGGTTTTGGAAGTTCAGCTAAAACAAGATGTACTATTTGGAAGTGACACCAATGTCCCTTATGTCCTCAATATCATTCCCAATTGTTAGGTAGTGAAACAGCACACTAGATTCATTAAGGCCTAGGACGTGGTGTTACAATCCCTGAAGATTCAGCACTTTAGCAGCATAGAGTTAGTTCTGGATAAGGAAGGATCTAGGAACATATTTCCAAGGAAATTTGTTAGTTTGGTTAGTGTTAACTAGTTAATGTAACTAGTAGTTAGTATAAACGTGCAATAACGATTACATATTGACACAAATTGTAATGCTTTTTTCGTTATAACGTTATTGTAAACCGAAAAAAAAAAAAACACATTCAACGTCTACATTGACTTCACAGCACCAACTTCAGCGTCGTCATTAGCTTCGCATAACTTAGGTTAACGTTAGTTAAGTAGCTAGCTAGCTAGCTAGCTACAGTTAAAGTTTTTTTTTTATCGTTAACGCTAGATAACGTTACACAAGTATTGGCTGAAACAAAGACACGTCCGAAATGTAGCCAACAGCAAATGCCCAACATTACTTTAGTAACGTCCACAGTTAGCATTAGCACTAAAAAAAATGTAGCATTAGCACTAACGCTAGGTAACTTAACGTTAGCTTCTAAGTAATTTAATAACCGTTAACGCTAAAGTTAGAAGTCGGCTCAAAACTTACCTTTCAATAAGCGGGCGGACTCGAACACACACCTTAACTGCCGACTCCTCTGTCATTTTTCTTTTTAATGGTCACACACCAATCATACAATCAGCAGGAAAACTAATTCATATTCGATAAATGACAATAGTCTCAAAACGACTAGCTAGTGAGTGACTCTTGGATGTATATGGGTGTGAACCTCTTGCTCCATTGACGTAAAATAGACCGCTTTGCACGTTTAAAAAATCAAACTTTGTTTTGATTGGTTAACGTCTTCTTCCTACTTTTGTTTAATGGCGGGTGGCAACTAGTGTTTAAGGCGCATTACCGCCACCTAGCAGCATACTGGTGTATATAACAAATAAAACAAAAACATCGCCTAAATTATCTCTGTAATCCAGTTTCTTATAAAATTCTAAGGCTTTATATTTTCCTTTTACAATGCTAAACATTTTTTAAAGATTACATATACCAAGCCTGTAGGATAGTTTTCCCTATTAGGTGCATTCTTTTATTTAACCATTTGCCCTAACTTCAAATGATCATTTGTTCTAACCTCCCACTTTTTTTGCTTTATTTTTAATTCTTATTTTTTGTTTCCTTCATCCCAATGCTTTTGCCAAGCAGTTTATTACTACTGGATGTGGCGGTTAAAAAACGGTTGGGTTAAGTTTTAGTTGCGATAGTACTTTTCAAAGTGTATTTTAACAGCAGCCCATGTATGGACAACTGGCTCTGAAAGCAAAAGTTGTTTTCTTGCACCGAAAAATCCCACAAAAAAAATAAATAAAGCAAAATAAAAATAAATTAAAAATGTATTTTCAAAAAACTTGAGTTTACTTAAGAATAGTACATACATACAATACATACAGTAAATACAGAGAGAAAAACATGAACAAAAAAAATGGGTGTATATAATTTACACTAAAAAGGTTTGGCATTGTAGATGTTTAGAGTCTGAGATGGCTTTTTTATTTGTCAGTCCTAAAGTTTCAGAATATAATTTAATATCATTTTTAAATCGGTGAACATTTGGTTTTTCTTTCAGACCATTTACCATTTATGGTATGATGATGAAAGTTTCCAAATCAAATTAAAAAGATTCCAAATGAAAACATGGCATTTTTCCAAATAATTTCCTTCATAGTAAAACATAATATCACTGCTTTGTCATTTTACTTTAGAGCCACACAATACAATTTCAACATCAATCCAAAACATCTATAAATCATCAATAAATATTACAATCATCTCTGTTAAAACTACTAAATATGCCAGATACAGACAGATCGGATTCATTTATATATTTTAAATTTGGTTTGTTGGGTAGTTTTTTTTAGTTTTTTTTATTGCAGAATACATTTGTTACAATTTGTCAAAAAAGGAAATTGAACTTGTAGAACATAAATCATTTTGTTACAGATCATGTTTTCATAAAGAATAAAAAAATAAGTAAGAAAGTAAAAAAAATAATACATATCAGTAAATAGATATACAGATGAAAAAAATATCATATAACAAGTAGTCAGTAAAAAAATATAAACAACAAAAGTACATTGCCAGAGTATCAGACAGTAAATATCAGTTCAATTAATTATAAAGTTAAATCAGATAAGCATTGCATACATTCTGATGCTGATTTTTTGGGTAGTTGTAATGGACACTTTTAAAAATACATCACCCATGGTTGTAGCGCCCATATGGCGATGCATTAAAAAGGCGACGGCTTGAGTGGCGTCATCAAACCGCGTCCACTACAAAGTGGAAGGGAAAACCTAAACATCCATGTGGAAAACGCATGAGAAAGTGTTGCTTTTTTTGTAGTTTAACAGAAGCTAAGCGTTTCCAGTACTTTAAAGAACCATAGCTGTTTACGAATCTGGACGTCGTCAATTACTCGGTGTTAATAATTCCCAAATGCTAGATAGCTGAAAAGCATACAACAACTTGACTGGAGTGTTAGCATTTCGCTGGTGAAATGTCTCTGTTTCTCGTAAACAGGTAGGCTTATCTTCTGTGCTAGCTTTATGTCACATTACATGACTTTGGAGTTATATGGTTGTATCTGGCTTCTGAGTGTATTTAAGATACTAAGTAATAAACTAGCTAGTAAGCAGTAAAGTCTTCTTTAATTGGTCAAACCATCACACACCGTTAGCGCTATGTATTAAAAAAAGAGAACTTTTAAATACGGAGAACTCATTTTATGTTAGGAATTATAAGCGTATAACTGCTAAAGTATACCGAAACGCATGTTACCGTTAAAATAGCAGACAATTAACTCTAACTTGGTATAAATATGAGAAGTAAATGTACATGTATACTGACAAAAGGTATACGTGCAGTTTAGTGTCCTAAATTCCCCATATACAATGTCCTTAATTAATTATGAACCTGCTAAACCACCTGTGCTACCCTAACTCTAACCTGTCTCAAATAAGACCCTCATCATTTAGGACACTCAGTTTTTGGAAAATAATTTGGGACACTAAACTGCACGTAAGCCCTGACAAAACAGTTATGTTTTCTAATTTTTTTTCCCAGTTCGTCAACGTACCTCTGTCTGCCCTCCTCTCTCTTTCACTATTTACTGGTGTCTTTTTGTGTGTGCTCTTTTTCTATTATTGCACTTCATGTTTGTTATTGCACTATATGCCTGTGCCTTGTCTTGTATCTTGTTCTGTACCTGTTTTTGCATCTCGTAGTTTTCACCCTGTTGATTCGTTCATTCTTTTGTTTTGCACTAGGTCAAAGGAAACACAATTTCGTTCCTCTATGTACTGTACTGCATTATATAAACTCAGCAAAAAAAAAAGAAACGTCCTCTCACTTTCAACTGCTTTTATTTTCAGCCAACTTAACATGCGTAAAACTTTGTATGAACATAAACAAATTCAACTACTAAGAACTAAATTGAACAACGTTTCACAGACATGTGACTAACAGAAAAGGGAAAAATGTGTCCCTGAACAAAGGATGGTCAAAATCAAAAGTCACAGGCAGTATCTGGTGTGGCCACCAGCTGCATTAAGTACTGCAGTGCATCTCCTCCTCATGGACTGCACTAGGTTTGCCAGTTCTTGCTGTGAGATGTTACCGCACTCTTCCACCAAGGCACCTGCAAGTTCCTGGACATTTCTGGGGGGGCATGGTTCTCGCCCTTATCCTCCGATCCAACAGGTCCCAGACGTGCTAAATGCGATTGAGATCCGGGCTCTTCGCTGGCCATGGCAGAATACTAACATTCCTGTCTTGCAGGAAATCGCGCACAGAACGAGGCTGGTGGCATTATCATGCTGGAGGGTCATGTCAGGATGAGCCTGCAGGAAGGGTACCACATGAGGGAGGAGGATGTCTTCCCTGTAACGGAGGAGATGCACTGCAGTACTTAATGCAGCTGGTGGCCACACCAGATACTGCCTGTGACTTTTGATTTTGACCATCCTTTGTTCAGGGACACATTTTTCCCTTTTCTGTTAGTCACATGTCTGTGAAACGTTGTTCAATTTAGTTCTTAGTAGTTGAATTTTGTTATGTTCATACAAAGTGTTACGCATGTTAAGTTGGCTGAAAATAAAAGCGGTTGAAAGTGAGAGGACGTTTCTTTTTTTGCTGAGTATATATCGATGGATGGCAAGTCTCTCTCATGTTATCTTTTAGCTCTCTTGTCTTTTCTGCTCTTAAAATATCCTTCACCTTTCCTGGACAAACTCACCTTGTCTGTCAGTTTCTGAGCTCTGAATGTAGTCAGTAGTAGTAAATATGTAGTAAATTATAAACGGACAAAAACCCATTTCAGATTATTGTGGAGTTAGCGTCAGATCATTAAAATGTTCAGGTAGCTAGCTGCACAATTCATCTCATGTTAAAAATGACATCCGTTCTTGTTAACAAACATGAGCTGTGCAATTCACTAGGGCTGCACAATGAATCGCAATATTATCAAAATTGCAATATGGACTAATGCAATATCCAAATTGCAGAAGGGCGTAATATTTGTTAAAGGCAAAATATGTGTCAAACCATTCTGTATTAAGTATTGTGGTGCTACAGAGACATCCCAGCCTGCAAATCCTATCCTACAGACTAAAGCCTTGCAAAAATCACACTATAATCATTTACATTTTTATTTTGTTTTAATATTTTTCAATGAAAATGAGAATAATGATACAAAAATGATCATTCCCCTCCAATATCGTGAATCATATCACAATATAGGTCAAAAATAATTGACCCACTATAAACCCCACAATTCACATTAGCTAGCAATCTGTTAAGCAGCGAGATGATACGAAACTGCTCCATGTCGTGGTAACCGGACTCCCTCCCTGTGCCCCCACTGAGCAACAACCTTTCCTTTCCGCCAGAACAGCTTTAAGATCTTCTGGAGTCTCACTAGGGGCCTTGGGCACTGCTTGTAGACCTTGATAGGTACTCTGCTGGAGCCCGGGACGGAACTTGGAGTGTCTTGGAGGAGCCTAATGGGATTGGCAATGAATGCACTGCGCTTTCTGGCCCTCTCTTTGCCCTTCCTCCGCTGCCATTCAGCCCTCCAAAGTGTGACGAGCCTTCTCCCTTTGACCAGGTTCTGTAGTGAGCTCTACAGCACCTTCCCTGCTAGCTACTGCACCTGCGCGTTGTATTACTTGTTCCCTCCTTGAGCAGGCCATCTTTCTCTGGTGGATCTTCAGGAAGAATCTGTAACCCATTACATTCCGTCATGTTGCTCGCAGGTATCTTGGAGAGGAGGGAAATGGGAGCGTCTCGAAGGAGTCTCGTTCTCAGGCGTTACTGGCTAAACTCCAGCAGAAGGCAAAAGAGAAGCAGCGACAGAGTTTGACAGAACAGACACAACATCCCTCCAAAGAACGGACGGAACAGCAGAATGCCAAAACGAAAAGAAAAGCTGACAAGGACGATAGTCAAGAGCCTAAGCACCACAAGAAGAGGAGATCAGAAGTAGTGCCTTCGATTACTCTGGACTCTGATAGCCAGGATGAGCCTGTCCACGAGGAAAAGAAGAACAAGACGGCTGCAAAAGAGATGCGGAAGAAGAAAAAGGATCAGTCAGGTGTGTGCTTGTTCTTCTATATCCTCACATTTTGACCCAAAACTGGGCAATATATCCATATCATATCATTGATATGATCAGTGTTATGATATGATGACATTCACTCACTGTGATATTGTGCCCTTTAAAGAGCATGGCCAATATGATAAGCTGATTTTAGCTTACCACAGATATTTGATTGCCTTCATATATTTGGGCTAATAAGTAGCCGGACATTGTAGTACAGAAATGCCAAATATGAGGTTATCTAGACATTAATATTCCAGGCCTTCCAGGCTTTTTCCTGGCTCAGAATGGGCCTTTGGGGATCATACGCACGGCAGTGAGCATGATCGGTACAGTAAAGGCAATGAGTCTGTGTTATCTAATTTGACAGAATATCGATGCATTTTCCTGACAATTTCTGACAATGACAATTTCATAAACAAAAATGTATACCATGCTTGAGTAAATAAAACCCAAATTAACAAAGAAATAATATTTAAATAAATCACCGGGAGAGTCCGGTACAGCCAGACTCTGGAGATAAAACGAGGAGTCATTCATGGTGAGGAATTCACTGAGAATTATCACCAGCTCTGCCGTGCCCCTCCGCTCTACAGAGCTCTGAAGTGTCTTTCAGCTCATTGGGCCTCGTGCAAGAACCGCTTGTCCTATAACAATTTTTCTGAAGTAATAATAACTCAATGTCATGTTTACAGCTTCTTCCCCTTCCCCCAAGTGACTGTAAAACTCTATATTTGGGGTTTAAGATGAAAACAAAAATGAAAGTTATGGCCTGTTCAAAAGCATGCTACTGTCATGTACATACTACCTGCCCCACGATATGATATTATCACGGTACAATATCATTGCGATTTAAAACATATTGCCATACTCTGCAATATATTGCAATTCATTATTTTTTACTGACTTATGTCCCCAAAGCAAAACCTTGTCAACAGCAACGTTTTCTTTGGTTTGTTCATCTCACTTCAATTTTCCATCTAGTGGCCTGAAAAAGCAATTGATCTCATTATTCTAGTACCAAAAGGTTAAATTCTCATGTGCAATTTATATAATAAAAGATCGATACTTGGCGTCCATGGATCGATACAGTATTGCCACGGAAAATATCGCGATACTATGCTGCATCGGCTTCGCCCTACCGCTAAACAAAATATGCGTCAAATGATTTTGTTTGTCTTGTCTTTTAGGCAGTTCTGTTAAAGGTCTATCAGACAGCACTCCTGTGACTGGAAGAGATGGACAGGAGGACACCGGAGGAGGAGGAGGAGAAGAAGAAGAAGAGAAAACGGGGACAGAAAATGTCACACTAAAACAAACCACGGGCAAGACCTCTGCTCCAGCTGGATACACGGTCCTGGGAGGATTCGAGAACAAACCCGTCCAAAAGGTACAGTCATTTGTCGAGGGTGCTAAAAGGACCACCAACATCATTAGTATTCCTCTGTGGACAAACACCCACACAGTATGTGTGTGTGCTTCTTTTCGCAGGTACACAGAGTCCTGCCTCAGTGGCTCGCTCAGCCGGATGTGATTCACAGAGACATTAAAAGCAACCTGGTCCCCATCTCTGACATCCCAGAACTTTCGGCTCTGCTTGTGAAAAAACTACAAAATAATGGCATTCAGCACCTTTTCCCAGGTAAAGACACATGCTGTATTTACTTGTGTATTCAGCAGCGGGTTTCCAAAGTTCCAAGTGATTGAGAATGGGGCTTTTAATATTGATGTTACATCAGTGTTGTTTTCCTGTATTTGTTTGTTATAATAAATCAGATATACATGGTGTCTATGTAGCTAAAAAAAAAAGGGTGCATGTGTTGTGCATGCATGTGGTGGGTGTAGGTGTTGGGAGTGGGGGTGGGGGTGGAAAAATCCACTGTGAAGGCACGTTGTGGTGAAGGCTTTGTATATTGTGCGTACACCTGAGAAATACAGTTGTGACCAATACTGTCACCTTTTCACAGTGCAAGCAGAGGTGATCCCAGCCATCTTGGAGAGCGCACAGCAGGGGCTGCTGATTGGACGAGGCGGCTACAAGCCCAGAGACATCTGTGTGTCTGCACCAACGGGCAGTGGCAAGACTCTTGCATTTGTTATACCTGTCATACAGGTGAGCTTCCCGCCATCCCCTTTGAGCAAGAGAGTCATACATGTATAGGCACCAGTGTTGGGGGGGGGGGTTACAGTAATACAGTATATTACGTTTAGCAGTAACAAAGTAATATAACGCTTTACTCTTAGGATTTCGGTAATGTTATTACATTTACTATGTCAAGTAACGCATAGTCTCGCTTTGCCAGACCTTCTTCTACAGCGCTGCGGAGGAGGGTCTGGCTAGTCCAACACAGCATTCCGGGATGGGAGAAAAAAATGTGCTCTGGTTTATTGGCATTTCTTTAAACCAATCACAATCGTCATGGGCGGTGCCACGCTCTGCACGGAGCCACTGCAAAATAGCCTTGGGAAGGAACTTGTTTTGGTGGAATCTGTGTACATTCAAAAGTTGTTTTAGTCGTACAACAGAAAACTCCGATTGGACAGATAGTCTAGCTAGCTGTCTGGATTTACCCTGCAGAGATCTGAGGAGCACTTAACCATAGTCCTCAGAAATCCACCGGAGGTTAGAACGCCAACACAAAGAAAGCGGAAGGAAACGGACATCGGCGAAAAGACATGCACCCGGCGGAATTTTCCGGCTGCACCGGAGCAATCCCGGAAGTGGAACATCGAGGATATAGATTACGTAACACATTACCACCCGAAATTAAGATTACATTGTTTTGAATTTTTTCGCCGGTGCGGCACCCAAAAAAAAAAAATCCCCCGAAGAATTCTGTTGCTGAAATGAAATGGCTGAGATGGCTGCGGAGTCAGACTGTACGTTTGGTTTGCAAAAGAGAGCCTATAGCGGCTGTATCTAACGTGCACGGAATCTCTTTACAAACGAGGGATACTCACTACATTAAAGCGTTTAATATAAGCGGCCTATTTTAATACAAAGTGGTAACTGCTGCATGTAAATGCAGGAATGGGCCAGATCTGCTTTGATTACCCGCTATGAAACATGACCCTCTTACATTTTATAATGCCTAGTCGTCATTCTGCGGTTACAGTAAAAATAACGCAAAAGTAGTGAAATCAGTAACACTGACATCAATGAGAGTAGCTTGTAATATGTAATATATTTGATTTGTCCTACTGGTCAAAACTGAAAATCAATACTATTTTCACATTTTTTCGACACATTTTTTGATGCTTTTTTCAACTATTTTTACGTTTTTAAAAAAAAAAAAAAAAAAAAAAAAAAAAAACTTTGTTAGTGCCTTGTTTGATGTTTTTTTCAAAGCTTTATTCTGCTGTTTTCTAGGATTTCAATCAGTCCCTCCAGAAAAACGTGATTATGTGATCGCATAATTCAATGCATAATCAGCCACATATCACACAAGTCCACATATTTATGCGGGGGCGCATTTTTTGTCAAAGCTTGAAAAGAAAGAAAGTTGAAAAATGTTGCGTTTACTTCACACAAGAGCAGCCATTTTCCCCTGTTGCCATGGGAACGTTATGAAGTGACGTAATTACGCGACGTGAACATTATCGAAAAGCTGCGAACCCCGCGATGAAGCCATGATGAAACCACAGTTTTTGCAAGTTCCCGCAATTTTTGCAAGTTCCCACAATTTCATTGCATAAATATCCTGCATATTCCATCGCATTTTTTAAGAAAACGTGCCGCATAATCAAGGATTTTTGCCCGCAACAATCACAAAAAAACTCATTTTTCATTTTACACGCATTTTTCTGGAAGGACTGTTCAATGCCTTTAGTCGCTTTTTTCAATGTGTTTGGCGCTCTTATGTCATTTTAGTTAACATTCTTTGACGTTTTTTTTTTTAAGCATTTTAATTGCGAAAAGCGCTGCGTTGAAGCATCCATGTTATTTTCGGGCAATTTTGTTGAAAGAAACCCACATTTCTGATATAGAAAACTTTTGAAAAGGGGTTAGACTTGACCCGAGGACAACAGGAGGGTTAAAAGCACCTTGTCAGACACTACTGCATGTGTAAGTGTGAAGAGGGAACGTGTAGAAAGTCTCTCCAGACGAAATAAAGATGTCCTCTACCATCAGGTGCTGATGGAGCGGGTGGTGTGTGAAGTCCGGGCTCTGGCCGTGTTGCCGACCAAAGAGCTCGCCCAGCAGGTCAGAACCTTTCCAAACAGAATCTGGAGAACATCATCCAGTAATGTTCACTCTATAGATTGAAAATGTTCCCGTGTACAGGTTTGCAAAGTGTTCGCATCGCACGCTGAGGGAACCGCTCTCAGAGTCGTGATGCTGGCTGGTCAGAGGTCTTTCGCTGCAGAGCAGGCTTCACTCTCAGAACACCGGTACGTTCAGCTTCATAATAGTGCCTCAGCAGCTGTTCAGGACATATTATTTTCATTTTTTATTATTTGTATGTTGTAAAAAATCGAATCGATCACTATACTGCTTCTTTCATCTGTGTTCTGATTTTTCTTGCAGAGGCGGCATAAGACGCAGTTTAGCAGACATTGTAGTGGCCACTCCAGGTCGACTGGTTGATCACATCAACAAGAATTCAGGCTTAAGTCTGGAACACCTCAGGTTTCTTGTGAGTTCTTAAAATCTGTATAACTTAACCCAGTGTTTTTGACCAAGCACAGCAGATATACCTGACGTTTAAGTCCATTGTCCGCCATCTCCCATTGCTGTACTTGAAGTGGAGGCTTTCGTTCTCTCATCCGTCCCAGATTATTGACGAGGCTGACAGGATGATTGACAGCATGCACCAGTCTTGGCTCAGTCAGGTGGTGAAGGCGGTGTACAGATCAGGAAGTGGAGCAGAAGCCCTGTCCATCTTCAGGCGGACTGAGCCAGCATGTGTGACAGCAGCCAGGTGAGTCTGTGTTTACACCTGAAGATACACAGTCTCTTTTCAGTGGTTAGAGATGAAACTCAGACTTTTTTCAGGGATGTGTTTTTTTTCTTCTTTGACTGTGGCGTCCAGTGACTCGAGTGAAGATAATGACCTCTTCTGAAGAGTCCATCATTGTTGTCATTACTTAGAATTCCTCATGGGGGCGGCAGAAACTACACACTATAGCTTTAACCCTTGTGTTGCCCTCGGGTCAAATTTGACTCGTTTTCAAAGTTTTTTTTATATCAGAAATTGTTTCTTACAACCAAATTGCCCCAAAATAACTTGGATGCACCATGCTTCGCAGGTAAAATAATACATTTTTGTTGTTTTATTCAGTTTCATAGCATTTGAAAAAAAAAAGGTTTAATAATAATGTATACTTTATTAATCCTGCAAGGGGAAATTACAATTATTTTCACTCTGTTGTTATTACACACAGGCCTGAATTACACACACGTGCTCAGGTCCTATACATGCACTAATGGAGAGATGTCAGAGTGAGGGGGCTGCCCATGGAAAGGCGCCCCGAGCAGTTTAGGGGTTCGGTGCCTTGCTCAAGGGCCCTTGGCAGTGCCCAGGAGGTGAACTGGCATCTCTCCAGCTACCAGCTGGTCCATACTTTGGTCCGTACAGGGACTTGAACCAGCAACCCTCCGGTTCCCAATCCAACTCCCTACTGACTGAGCTACTGCCACCCCAAAACCAGGCGTTGTCGGCAGGATTTTTTGACTAAACTTTGACATAAACCAGTCTGTGATACGCTCAGCATCCTCTGATCTTAACTATTAGTCGAAATAATTCATAATTTCTGCTTTTCTTTCAAACTCAAAAAGTGGTACAATGTCATTTAAATGAGGTTTATTGACCAGGAATTAAAACAAGCTCAAAAAATCATCAAATAAAAGCGACAACATTTTGTCCCCAGAAAGACAACACATTCAGTCGGGAAGACAACACAAGGGTTAAAATAATACTAGAGCTCCACTTTGAAGGCAGTGTAACTGTAGAATATGAACTGAATGTAGAGCTTTACAATTGCAGAGCGTTAAGTTTCAGAAACCATCCGTTTCCCCTCTCAGTCTGTCTCCACCTCAGATGCCGCTGCAGAAGCTGCTGTTTTCTGCCACCCTTACACAGAACCCAGAGAAGCTGCAGCAGCTGGGCCTCCACCAGCCCCGACTCTTCAGCTCCATCCACAGTCACTCCAGCACCATCAGCAGCAGCAACGGCAGCATCACAGCAGCTGCCCCCACCCAGAAACAAGGCTGCTTTAACTTCCCCCAAGGTCTCACGGTAAGAGAGCAGCTTTGAGCTTCAGGAAGGAGCGCAGGCACACGTGGAAGTGCAGAGCACTGTGGTGTCAGACAATGATGATGAGACATGGCTCACTTTGTTAATGACTGCACCTTTTTGTGTTTAGGAGTACTACGTGCCCTGTACGTTAAGCAAAAAGCCCCTCCTCATCCTCCACTTCATCCTGCGCATGAAGCTCAGCCCCATCCTCTGTTTCACCAACTCCAGAGAAACTGCACACAGGTTTTTTCGAGAGAGCAACAGTTTAAACCTATTAGACCCATTTGTGTGCATCTTTCCAAATTTCAAGTGCTGCAGACTCTTTTAGTGTGGCCTTTTTTGTTTGTTTTTTTCCTCCTCCAGACTTTATCTGCTGGTGCAGCTCTTTGGAGAAATTCAGGCGGCTGAGTTCTCCTCCCGACTCTCTCCTTCTGAGAGAAAGAAGACGCTGAAGGAATTTGAACAGGGAAAGATCCAACTGTGAGTCCGTGTAGCTGTGTGCACACCGTTGTGTTGGAGAATAAGTTGCGAGCCAGTGTAGCAAAAGCATCGTATTTACGATACATAAGGGTTTTGTGAAGATACGTTTCAGTACAGCAAGCTTCATCAGACATTTTATTCAATTTCATGTATATACCGAACACAGCGTGGTTCCCCTAGGTTTACTGCTTTAGGATGGGGGGGGGGGGGGGGGCGCACACGCACACACGCACACGCACACACGCTGTATTAAATTAAGTTCTCAGCTTAACACAAGTTTCTTTAAATATTTATCAGTTACTTTTCGAAATCCACTTGAACACCGCTTTACATCGGCATCATTATGTCACTTTTAAAGCTTGTTTACCTGTTACTACTGTTATTTCCTTACAAGCAATGTAGCATTTAAAAGGCGCCCGCTGCGTCGAGGGGCAAACCTCCATATATGGGCGCCCGCTCCACCAACTGAGATATCCGGGCGCCCATCACCAATCTCTTTTTTTAACTGCATATTCTCTTGTGGGGGTTCCCTATACAAGGATAGGGGAAACGCTGACATTCTTTAGAAGGATAACAACAAATCCTAGGGACCAAGTAATCTATTATCCAAAGGATAACCACCATGCCATAGCGATGCCCCCTAAAAATCCATCCATCCACTGCTTTAAACCTATCATTAATTATTATTGGCTCATGCATTGTTATGCATAGTGGTCATGAATTATGTGTCGTTTTACATGAGAAATAATTACTAACTGTAGAAGTCTCCGCTTGGTTGGCGTGTGAAATTGGCTGGAATGTGATGCATGCATGTCGGAGTGACAACTAAATGTATAATTTACTTTCCCAAAATGTGTGTCACCGTCAAGCTGTTCTTGAGTGCTGATGCTGCTTGTGTATCATTAAGAAATGTATTTTTTGTCATATTTGCGAGGCGGTTTGGAGTTTGGTTCAGGAGATAGCTGACAAATATACAAGCAAACTTAAACATATAGCTGTTATACACAGTCAAGAGTTGGACGACAATCTACAGTATACACGTTACACATTAAAGTGCTCATATTATGCTCATTTTCAGGTTCATAATTGTATTTAGAGGTTGTACCAGAATAGGTTTACATGGTTTAATTTTCAAAAAACACCATATTTTTGTTGTACTGCACATTGCTGCAGCTCCTCTTTTCACCCTGTGTGTTGAGCTCTCTGTTTTAGCTACAGAGTGAGACATCACACTTCTGTTCCATCTTTGTTGGGAGTCGCACAGGACTACTAGCCAGTCAGAAGCAGAGTATGAGGGCATGCTATGCTAGCAGCTAGACGAGCATTAAGGGGTGCGAGATATATTGACTCAATATCATTATCACAATATCACGTTGGGCAATATTATATGGAAAGTGACAGTATTTTGTTTATTTTGTGGAGCGCTGCGTCCCGTCCGTTGGCTGTGTGGCTTAGTTGTGTTTGATTTAGAGCCCGCTTGAAATGCTATAATGATCACGTTTCATTGGCCAGTTCCCGTGCCACTTGCACATGTTGGTGCACGTCAGCGCACGGGTCCACTACGTGACAAACCCTATGGAGCGTACCACATGTGTGCATATTTCGACAGAGTGACAGTGCAAGTGAAGAAATGGAGACAACAAAACGGAACCAATCAGAGAAGCGAAAGAAAAGTTGTCCTGTTCTCTTTATTTATTTTATACTGTCCATCCAGTGAAACATGTCCTGTTCTGTAGACATGGATGCTATTTATTTATTCATGTTGGACCAGTCCAATACGACCATCAGTTGAAATAAACCTTGTGTTGTATTTGTTATGAATCTATTTTGATGCGTTTTCCCGTAACTTTTGTAATTTTACATATGTTTAACAATATCGAAATTAATATCGATATCGCAATATTCATAATCGATATCGCAATATCACATTTTGTCAATATCGTGCAACCCTACGAGCATTATAACGTGTGTTACAAAGTGACGCACGTTTGTCTCTGAAGTAAAGGCTGGACTACAACAGAGCTGTTTGGAGCAGTTTGTGAACAGTGTTTTCTGTTGGAGATGGTAAGTCCCTTTGGAGAGGACTTTGGGCTTTTCACTTTGTAAACCTATAACATGCACAAAAAAGATATATAACACAATAAAGGAAAGGGAAAAGGCCAAACAGCATAATATGAGCACTTTAAGATACACATTAAGAAGATGAAGTAAATACAGAGTGTATGTGTCTATAGTACTCTCTCAATGTATATTTTATTTCTGTATATGTATTTATTTACTTAGCCATTCATAAATTCCTGCAGTGCGAGCTTTAATGAGCAATGATTTGAACTAACGTGCCACCCTGAAGGTTGATCAGCACAGACGCAGCTTCCAGAGGCATCGACATCGACGGGGTCAAATGTGTTGTGAATTATGATGCACCGCAGTACATCAGGACGTACATCCATAGGTGAGCTGTCCATCAAACGTATATGTAATATAATGTAAAGGACTTTTTTTTTTTTTTTTTTTTTTTTTTTAAATCAAAAACCAGGATTATAGGTAATCAATCCTTCATATTGTCCAGTGTAGCTCTATCATACTGTGTTCTGGCTGAGACTTTGTCCTGGCTTTTTATGTTGTTGTTCAGGATTGGAAGAACCGCAAGAGCAGGGAAAACAGGCCTGGCCTTCACCTTTCTGCTCGGAGTCCAGGTTAAACACTTCTACAAATATATATAATTAAATATGGATTAGAGAGTCGGACAGAAAGAAAAAGACTTATGAACAGCATAAACAGTATGTGTAGACCGTACAAAACAATGTTCTTTTTGTGCTCAGGAGAAGAACTTCCTTCAGATGGTGGTGGAAGCAGGAAGCCCCGGGATTCAAAAGCAGATTGTCAAACCAGAGAACCTGAAGGGTATGGAAGCCCGATATGAACAAACACTGCAGGAGCTGGCTAACGTTATCAAGGTACCATCCTCAAACACGTTTTTTTAAATGTTGAAATTGACAGAATATCTCACTTTTTTTTTAAAGTGCCCATATTATGAAAAAATCACTTTTTCTGGGATTTGGGGTGTTCTGTTGTGTCTCTGGTGCTTCCACACACATACAAACTTTGAAAAAAATCCATCCATGCTGTTTAGAGTGAGATACGGTTTCTGAATGTGTCCTGCCTTCAGTCTCTGGGTGAGCTGTTCAAAATCGGAACGGCTTGTGACGTCACAAGCCGAAACGAGCAGGCTAACCGCTACCATTAGCTCGTATATGCTAACGCTAGCATGCTACCTCATTCTCAATAGCAAAGCACTGCTACAACACACACAAGTTCACCATAATCTACAAAAGAACTACTTACATGTGCGCCCTCATTTAGAAGTCTCCCAGCTAATCCTGCCTTGTAACTGACCGAAGTTGTAGAAACAGCCTTTCTTTTACTGTCTATGGAGCTAGCTAGCTGACATGATCTACATCTGAGCTACTGGGCATGTGCAAGTGCAATCAAAGATAGTACAGAAGAAGAAGAAGAAAAGAGGTCTCACTCTGTAGCTAAAACAGAGACCAGGTGAAAAGAGGATCTGCAGCAGTGAGAGAGAGCACTGCAGTACAACAAAAATATGGTGTTTTTTGAAAATTAAACCATGTAAACCTATTCTGGTACAACCTTAAAATACAATTATGAACCTGAAAATGAGCATAATATGGCTGCTTTAAATAAAGTTTCTGTGCATATCTGGCCATTATATTATTAAAACCTAAGTATGACTGAATGAAGCAAACTCCTCTTTAATTCAATTGATAACATTGAATTTGTCAGTTTCAATCTACCACCTAATGAAAATGAACTCCAGTTTTAGTCATTTCCATGCTCTTCTTTTCATGCAAGACTACTTTTAATGACCGTTGGCCTTCTGTTTGTCCCTACAGGATGAGAAAGCCAAATAATGGAGCAACACTGACACTCTCCTCTGAGCTGACATCTGTGCCTCATAAAGACCACATTGTTTTTTTTTTCAGCTGTACTTGGAATTATTTATGTTGTTTAATAAAACATAAAATGTCTGTGTGGTAAGCTGTTGATTTCAGCTCTGCAGTACCAGTTCCTATGTGAATAACCAAACACATAAAAAGGAGCTGATGTCCTTATACAGACATTAACAAATCCATTGTGAAGTGAATAATCGTATGTAAGAATTCAGAAACAATATTAATATATAAATTGTAACAAGCAAAAACAATGTGAAGTGATATCATACATCACATTGATTTTTATTTCTTTTGGAATTCATTTTCATTATAGAATTTTTTACTTTATGAAATGTTTAAAATCCCATTTTATTTAGGAACATGTTTACCATATCATGTTTTAGCACTGGATACTTCACACTGCTTACCATGAGCCAAGTAGTGTTTTTTTTTAGTGACTTCCAGGCACTCATGTAATGTTAAAGGTCCTGCAGGCCCATACACAGTGGTGTAAATGACTCTTAATTGATCTGATTGGACCTCTACCTCTCAGGGTAAAGTTGGTTGGAGCCATGCTGGGAATTATCTATTCAAAATGTCATTCATTAAAATCCCCATCAAAAGTTCCCAGAGCTCAAGGTAACATCTTCTTTGTCTGCTCAACAGTCCAAAAAAAAAACCATTTCAACAGTGAATGTCATGTCTACTGCTTTTAATTTTGCACAGTTATCTTATTGTGTGGAAATGTAGTTGTATTTACAGATTAGAGAAGTTTAATGGAAGCATTTAGAGAAAAGTGGACAGGTGTCCTTGTTTGAGTCCAGTCAGGCTTTAATTCACTCTGTCATTACAGGACACACACACACTGATGTTGTGCCATCAGTCCCATTTGGAAGTCTTCCTCCTCATGTATCTTTCCCCTTCGCTGTTGATGGCCTCATATAGCTGCTGGTCGTTTTCTTTCATTGCGTGCATATAGCCCAGGTAGCCCACACACAAGGTGATGGTCACCAGTCCAAACGCCATCACTGGTTTATTCTGAAAAAGATCACAGCTTTATGTTACAGTGAAGGATTTCAGATTTGTTAAAAGGCAATGCCACTGTTCCCTTATGAAAACAGACTAAGTGGATTTTTGACAAAACCTCAATCCAAGATGTAGGCCTACTTCCCATTTTATTTTTTTTGCTGATGAAGACCGTGAGATGTGGTTAAAAGTTCCAGAATAAAGCAAAAAAGTGGTCCTTGACTGGGAGATTAGTCTTTTTTCAAGGTAACGTTAAATAATTCACTTTCACGCATAGACAATAGGGCAATGTCATAGTCGTTTACTTTACCAGACAATAATACACCCACGTCTATATTTACATGGCATATTGCTGTAGGCCTACTTGGACAAGTCAAACCTGAACCAGGCTACTGCTGTTTAGTTAGTTCTTGGTGGGTAACGTTAAGTGTAATGAATGTCTTCAAAGGTATCTGTAAACATTAAAAGGATGAGACGACTGGCACGCGAATAAGACATTACAGAAAAAAACATCAAATAGACAGAGTTTAATTTAAAGACAGAGTGACGGAATTGTTGCATTGTGGCACGCTCGATAGATTCCAACTTAAATTAGCTATGCTAAGCTAATTTTCGAGCAGAAACTAGCTTCAACGTTATGTATTTGCTCAGTGAACAGCAAACTGAGTGTCTGTCTGAGTCTTACAGGTTTTATGAAGAGTTCAGGGTTGACAGCTCGGAACAGTGTCGTTGTCTGTGCGCCCCTCAGGCCGGGGGTCCTGTATCCTTTTTCCCCGGCACTGTCCTTCCCTTTACCGACATCTTTATCTGTCATGTCCGGTCAAACGTATAAACGACCGCTCTTTGAATAAATATATGACAACAATGCTCGAAAAATTAACATCGCAGGCATTTGGACTAACGTTACCTAGGTCTCTCTAATATGGAACGCAGCCATGTTTCAAAGTCAAAGAAGACTGCGATACGTTTGAAGAACAGGAGAGTGAAGTATAATACAACTTGAAAGGCCACAGCGCCCCCGGTGGTTATGAGCGGGAAATCCCGAGGAAGCTGTCCTTTCGCTTCCTGGGCTTCTTTTAAACAGTCTATGGCTCCATCATCTCCCAGGACCTAAGGCGTTGGCGATATTTTTTCTTTCCCCACTATGGCCACGCCAAGACCCGCCCTTCAATAGCTACCATTGGCCAGGCGTCACTGCTTACGCTTAACGTAACCTGATTTGTACAGGTCCTATCCCCTGACCAATCGGCTATCCTAACCTTAACCACCCGAGGTCAATGCCGGTGGGTGCTGAACATCAGCTCCCTCATCAAAAAAGCACAACAGAGGATGTACTTACTGCGAATCATGCGTAGACTATCATCCGCTCTGCTGAGAAGGTGATTGGCTGCAGTCTGCCGTCTCTCCAGGACCTTTACGCCTCCAGGACGCTGAGGCGGTGCAGGAAAGATTGTAGCCGATCCCTGTCACTCCTCCCCTCTGCGGTCCATCAGGACCAAAACTTCACGCCACAAAAACAGCTTATTCCCTTCAGCAGTAAGCCTCAACAACAAGGCCCCAGACCCCCACTGACACTGACTCTTAACCCCCCCCCCCCCCATCCCTATAGCCACTACACTTGTACTAACCTTCATCCTGGACTTTACATCTGCCCATTGCATATACTAGCCTACATACTCTTTGCAAATTTTGCACTCAACCCATTCAGCCTTTTTTCTTATGCAACAGTTACTTTGTGTGTAGCTATATATTTGTTTGTTTTTTCTGTATTTATTGTTTATATTAATGTTGTATATGATTGTTTGGTAACACTTTACAATAAGGTACATAAAAAAATAGGTAGTTAATGATTAGTTACTGTTTTTGAAAGAGTAACGAATGATTAGTTACTGTTTTTCAGAAGGGTAGTTACTGTTTTTTGAAAGAGTAACGAATGAGTTACTGATTCTGAAAAACAGTAACTACCCTTCTAAAAAACAGTAACTAATCATTTGTTACTCTTTCAAAAAAACAGTAACTAATCATTTGTTACTCTTTCAAAAAACAGTAACTACCCTTCTGAAAAACAGTAACTACCCTTCTAAAAAACAGTAACTAATCATTCGTTACTCTTTCAAAAACAGTAACTAATCATTAAGTACCTATTTTTTGTGTACCTTATTGTAAAGTGTTACCGATTGTTTGTTTATGCACCTTTCACCAAGGCAAATTCCACATAAGTGTACTTTTTGTGGCAATAAAACCTTTTCTGATTCTGACATAAAGTGTGATACTTTATTTTTTGAAAATCATTGTTCTAAGAGGTTTGGGTTGACAACATCAAACCCCTATTTCAAAAATGTTGTCATATAATTCTACGTATAATGAAAGAGGACACCTTGTGCATTAGGCTAACGTTAAAATTCCTCTTAAACTTTCTTCATTCCATAAACAAATGCTGCTGGCTTGGGCTTTGATTTACAAGCATAATTTCTCTCCTCATAGATTTTATATTTGGAACAACAGTTATATTTTGTATAAAAACAAATCCATTTTCTTTCAGCAGTGGGTTGACAACAACATATTGCTTCTAAGTCAATTACTCAACCAGCATGGTCAGCTTTATAATTATGTTGAGTTCATTCATCACTACGGCATCCCTGTCTCTCAGAAGGAATTCTCTATTGTTTTTGATGCAATACCTTCAGCTGTCATTGCACTCTTTAAAGGTTTTAGTGGAGTTGGTGATCACCCTATACTGTTAAATGTGAAAGAAACAACTGTTGGGAATATTTGTTTTTCACTACAAGCTAAAAGTAAGAATAAGGCGACTCGTCAACTCTTTCAGCAAGACGTTAAGAGTACACCTGCTGCTTTATCGTACTGGTCTTCATATGTTGAAGAGATTTGTTGGAAAAAGGTTTGGCTATTGCCACACAAGTTCTTCTTAACCAACAAAGTTAAAGAGATCTCTTTCAAAATGCTCCACAGATTTTACCCAACTAACCATTATCTGCAGAAAATGAAAAAAGACAATGATATCAGCTGTACTTTTTGTGGAGATCTAAATGAAACACTGGTACATTTATTTTGGTCTTGCCTTTATACCAAGAGACTTTGGAGCAGATTATCACATTTCATTTCTGTTCACATTTACCCTCAATTCACATTACTTTGGGAAAATGTATTGTTTGGATTCACTCAATATGATAGAAAGCTTTATTCTGAGTATTATGTGATACATTTGATAATTATTTTAACCAAATTTTATTTACATAAGTCAAAGTTTTTGAAAAAGAAGCCAAGCTTTTCAGAGCTGGCTGCCAATATTAAACAATACATCTTTTCCATTTCTACCTGTACAAACAAAAAAGCTGTTAGATCATATGACCTTTGTAAGCTTTACAAAATATTTGTATGAAGTTGTTTGCTTTGTTTTGGTTTTATTTTCCTTTAGTTACCCCCTGGCTCGTTTAGAACGTAGACTGTTAAGATGTACAGAAAATGTTCCTTCCTACTGTATGTCCACGTTCTTCAATAAAGTTTGATATTGGGAAAAAAAAAAAAAAAAAAATTAGGCTAACGTTATATGTAACAGTTCTGATGGTGTTCAACCAACATGATTGGGTAAGTATCCCAGTTTACCTCTCTTTACCCAGATGTAGGCTACTATTTAGAAGTGAACAGCGCCTCCCAGTGGTTGTTGGTATATCCTACTGCAACGATTCTACTGATTCACCTTGTTGATTGATAAATTCCAGCTGTACGTTACAAATACAACGTTACAACTACCGCAGACACACATGGAGAATATATATAAACCACAATACACGCAGACCTATAATATGCTTTGGACAAGAGTCAAAGGCAACGTGACAAATAAGAGACACAGACACCAGCAAGACATAGACCTGAGGTTCCATACATGTAATATTCATCAGCAGTGTAATGCGATATCTGACTCTCATCAAAGTTACATGCGTCAGTCAGTCCAGGTGGAAGAATCAGCAAACCAAACACATTGATGCTGTGTGTGTGTTCTCCTCCCCCACACCGAGCCTGAACATGTATTTGCATTAGAGCTCCATGGTGACGTTGTTGTCGTACTGCGCTTCACTGATACTTGCATGTTCAACAGGTGATCTAGGCTACAGTAGAGGCTCTGCTCACACAATAGTTGGTTGCCTAATTTTACAACCAACTATGTTAGTTTTAAGACCAAACGTGATAAAGCGTGTGATGTATACGATACCATTCGGTATTGTTTGTAATGAGCGGATTTGAATAAGGTGTGGCACAGCTGTCCCCGGCAGGTGCGCAGGCAGCGGAGGACTATACTTCCCCGACACCCCCTGCTGTTACACAGAGGAGAAATCCCCCGGGCACCGCCGGTAAGTTCTCTGCTCTCACTTCTCTTTCATTAAAGTCTACACAGACTTCTTCTTTTTTTTTTTTTAGGAATTATTTGACATTTTAGTGAGATAAGATATCACGCACATTACATCATAATATGATTACATATAACACTGGGCCTATATCCTCGTGTACGATGTTCTCTGTCCTTACAAGTGCATACTTGTTACATCAGTAAACAAACAGTGAACTACATAGTTTTCTCTAACTATGTTAAATGTCGGATGCCTCAAAGTCATTTCTATGTTGATGTTAGAATACAGGCTACATCAATATCACAATGTACGATAGAATTCTTATATAGCCTTCAGAAGATGAAGAATATACGCTGTTGGATCCATAATCAAATACAATAGAATAGTCTTTATTGAAAATGATATGCAGTCCTTTCAGTGCAAAACATCAGTGAAAAATGGAGATTACAATATAAGATTACTAAATCACTATCATATTACCAAGCGGGTGTTGCACCATAGGTTGAGACGCATTAGGTTCTGTGATAAGTAATATTCCTGATAAAGAATTTCAGCTAAATTGCCACTGAAAACATTTCTACAGGATGTTAACAGCTGTTAGAATAAAGAAGGAAATGTGATAAAGTATGATACAAAACATTTGCAATTGTAAAAATCCTAGTCCTATAGTCATATGCGCAGGACAACTGCCCTGCTGTTTCTTGGGGTTATTTGAATATTTACAAATTCGTTTTACTCCACTGAGGCACAGTATCCACTGAAGTAAATACACCTGTGTTTGTGTGAATATACAGTTTAAAGCAGTGATTCCCAACTAGGCGTACTGGTACCCCACGGGGTACTTCTGCCGTTGCCAGGGGGTACGTGGAAAGAATATATAAATTATATTTATTTGAATAAAAGTATATATTAGCTGAAACACGAGATGTTGCAGTTATGTAAGAGTGCTTGAACACTAGTTAGCAAGCAGGGCACAGACATTTATACAGGTAGTTATTTAAAAGTCATAATTAAATGGTTGAAATAGTTATATTATAAATAGTGCATAAGCAATGGTTAAGTAAAAGTAGGCCTACTGACTAAACAGTTCAAATAATTAGCTAAAAGTAATGGATAAATGGTTAAAACATTCATCTATCTAAATATCGACAGTTCAAGTTCAATTCAATTTTATTTATAGTATCAAATCCTAATAAGAGTTATCTCAAGACACTCTACAGATAGAGTAGGTCTAGACCACACCATCACTAGTTCATGGCATAGCAAGGCACTGCAGGGCGTTACAGGACGTAGCAGGGCACTGCAGAGCATAGCAGGGTATAGCAGGACGCAGCAGGACGTAGCAGGGCACTGGAAAGCGTAGCAGGGCACTGCAGAGCGTAGCAGGGCATAGCAGGGCGTAGCAGGGCACTGCAGAGCGTAGCAGGGTGTAGCAGGGCACTGCAGAGCGTAGCAGGGCACTGCAGGGCATAGCAGGGTGTAGCAGGGCACTGCAGAGCGTAGCAGGGCACTGCAGGGCATAGCAGGGTGTAGCAGGGCACTGCAGAGCGTAGCAGGGTGTAGCAGGGCATAGCAGTGCGTGGAGCAGGACCACCGGGACAGCTGCAATCATGATATAGGTGCCACCCTACTCCCTTTGTCCTTGTACAGTTCAACAAGTATACATTATTTTAACAATATCCACTTTTATATAATGAATAGTGTTGAACATTTGTTTATCTCACGGGGCATTGGGGGTACCTCAGACTTAAAAGGTTGGGAACCACTGGTTTAAAGTTTGTAATTTGTGGTAGATTTGTAAATAATGCAAAACACTGACATTTCTGTGAACAACAATTCTCCCAAATATTCCAAAGCCCGCTGTGCTATATTCAATACCAACTGTTGGTTTATTCCTTGACAGGAGACTCACAGAAAGATGAACTGGGGCTTTTTGGAGAACGTCCTCAGCGGGGTGAACAAGTACTCTACAGTGATCGGGCGCATCTGGCTTTCCGTGGTCTTTCTCTTCAGGATCTTGGTGTACGTGGCAGCGGCCGAGCAGGTGTGGAAGGATGAGCAGAAGGATTTTGTGTGCAACACCCAGCAGCCTGGTTGTGAAAATGCTTGTTTCGACCACTTCTTCCCCATCTCGCAGGTGCGCCTCTGGGCTCTGCAGCTCATCATGGTATCCACCCCGTCACTGCTGGTGGCCCTGCATGTGGCCTACAGGGAGCACCGGGAGACCAAACACAAGCGGAAACTGTACAAGGACAAAGGGAGTATTGATGGAGGTCTGTTCTGCACCTACATCATCAGCCTGGTCTTCAAGATAAGCTTCGAGGTAGGCTCCCTGCTTGCGTTCTACTTCCTGTACAATGGCTTTGAGGTGCCCATGCTGCTCCGCTGTAGCCAGAGTCCCTGTCCCAACACGGAGGACTGTTACATTGCTAGAGCCACAGAGAAGAAGATATTCCTCTACATCATGGCCTGCACATCCATACTGTGTATCACTCTGAATTTTGTAGAGCTCATGTACATTGTATGGAAGCACTTGTGGAAATGTTTCACCAGGCGGTACGTCCCAATAGAGGAGAAGGCTGTCAGCCACCGCCAGTCACATGTTTCCATCGTCAGTAAACGTGTCTCCGCTGAGCCCACAGTAAACACAGAGGAGAGCACCACACAGCCTGCATCCACTGCTGAAAACCAGCCTGTCTAGTCTGTGAGGGCTGGGACTGAGCTCATGTTCTCACCTCAAAGTGAAACCACAGTGAAACCCTTGTTTGCCTGACAAACTAACATGGACTGCTCACAAGTGAGCAAAAGAGCTAAAAGTGTATGAATAAACAGTATAAACACTGATGAAAGATATATCATTACACTTGGTCTAACTCCAGACTGGATGAAATCTCCAGTTAAAGATGCAGTTTTACTGGAGACATGAATTCCACATAGCTCCCTTTAAACTATACCTGTAACTCAAATTCTACTAGTTTTACACATGGAGTTGAGTTTATCCATTGTGAGAGTACTATGTAGCCTGTGTCTTCTCTGGCTCTCGAGGAGCTTTGCCAAGTGTGAGATAATAATAATAATCTCCGGTTGGGAGCGTCTAATCAAAGTTGCATTATGGGAAATGTAGGATCCAAGCTCTTGGAACTTGGACCACACCTGTGCTTTCCTGCTATGACAAGCTAAAAAGCCTGCTGTGAAAAAGGTCTATTGAACATTTCTAAATGATCTTTTTTGGTATCTATAGTTATACTAGTTACTAGTCATAATGCGGCTGCAGAACTGATGAGTTAAAATAAGTCGAGATATCTTGACAAAAGTCTTTGTGAGCAACAGTAGCTACAAAAGTATAGTTTTGGATATCTTGAGAGTGCAAAGACAATATATCTCCAATTATCTTCCGACTAGTATGGAGGCCCAAAATGTTCAATATAAAACAAATAAAAAGGACATTATGAGAAATCCTCTTGCTATTGTTTTTGGCTGCAAGTTTTCTTTTACTCCTCATCCAGCAGAATGTTTTTGTCTGTCAACCAAGACAAACAGGGTGGATACGATTGGCTGGTGCTTTGGCATGAATGACTGGACAGCCAGTCAAATAACTAGATCTGTGCCATTTGTCTTGATGACAAAGACAAAGGACGTTTTGAAATAAAATTAGCTGAAATTAAATATTATATTTTGTGCCTGTTTTACTTCATGTGATTAAAAAAAAGTAATCTAATATTGAACACTACAGTCAAAAGGTTGTTGGAGATATCTATTGGGTCAGTAGTTTTTCAGTAATTCTGTTGAAAACCAAACAAAACAAATGTCCGCCCAAGCTTTTTCCGCAGAAGTATAAATTAAGCATCAACAATAGACTAAAATGATAAAAATGAAGCCAAAATATCCCTGATACGGGCACTGCCATCGTGCGCTGTTGACATCATTTAGGGCCAGACTCTGCACCGTAGTAATCAGGGGGTGGAGCTGGGGTATTGAGGTCCCGCCCATACACCCATCCAACTCAAGCGCAAGCACGTGAGCCGTCAATCTGACGTCACGCACCCTTTTTAAAAGCAAAAAAAAAAAAAAAAAAAATGAAATCAGAAAATATTTCCACTTGAACATACATCAGCATGATCAAGTACCTAAAATGTTAGAAACGATCTTTGGGAAAAATCTATTTGACATGTATGCTAGTTCGATTTTTAAGTTTTAGTTTGACCCATATCCCATCTGCTAACATGGAGGGGACAGGATTATGATTTATGCTGCAGCCAGCCACCAGGGTGTTTTGGCTTCACTTTTGGGAAGCTGTCATGTCATCCATCTTTATATACAACCAAACTCGGGGTCAACGGGCAGTATGTGCTTAAAGATCTGTTAGCCTCCTATTAGCTGTGGAAACTGGCCAGTTGATATTATCTCACAGAGACACAGATTGTGTGTATTCTGAAAGTCAGTTAGAGCTGAAAATGTTTTATGGTTCCAGACAGGTTTTTCCAAAATTTGGTAACATTGATTGGTTTCCTTGAGAGGATGAAGGGACTTTAACTTATTTTGTATAAAGCAATATTTAGCAATGATCTGTATGTGTGTGCAATGCATGTGAAAGAATTTCATTTAAATGAGAAGCATAAAAATTAAGATTAGTTAGCATTTGGGGCGCCTGGTTAGCTCACGTGGTTGAGCGTGCGCCCCATGCACAGATGCTCAGTCCTTGTCCTATAAACAAATGCAATAAAAGCCACAAAAAAATATTCTTTAAGATTAGTTAGCCTTTTAGTTAACATTTGTATAGACTTTGTATATGTGTAGTTTCTGTTTAGAATTGGGACTTACATTTTAGATCATACTATTCAAATGCTACAATTGTATTGCTTGTAAACATATTAAAGGATTATTTTGGTATATTTCAACTTTGACTATTTTCCCATGCATTTGTCTAAGTTACTAATGTGAACAAAAATCTTGCTGTAAAAAGCTGTAACTGTCAGCTGCAAACCCGGCTGCAATGTAATCCTATAGGGCAAATGCGCACGTCAATGCACAACTAGTAAGAGTGCTTGTTTTTGCCACCGACAAAGTCTAATTCTGAAATCTTGCGTGGTGACTTTCCAGAAGACAGCAGTGTGGAACCATGGATGTGGAACACGAGTAAGGATAGAGGAGTTTTGAAAAGTTTGTTGTTTTGAAGTGCAGAAAAGCATAGCTTTGGGTTATCTTAAAGATTTTCAACTGCGCATTTCCAAAAAGTGGCCAACGAAATGTTAAGCTACACTTTGCACAGCTTTAATACTGTATACCTTGGATACAGACAGGCTGAAGTTGAGGCTAGTTGTGCTACAGCTACAAATGGATCCTAATACTCCATACACTGCGCCTTGCAGACCATTGGGTCACAGGTGACCATTTTGACCAGGGATGACTACTGCCAGCCAAAGGGGAGAGGAAATCCTACATCAAAGCACATTTTCCTAAAGGCAAATGCTGTTTAAAGAGTGGAGAGCTGCAGACAGAGCATAGATAAACTAATGCTATTAGCTAAAGTTACTGTTGACCTAGCATCATTAAGTTACACACAAAGCACTGCAGGAGAATGGCAACTTCATCTTTCAATAATGTAGTCAGACACTTTTAACAATAATCAGTGGCAAAAACAGCACTTTTAACAGATGTGCATTGACAGTACGCATTTGCCCTATAGGGTAACATTGCAGCCTGGGTTACGCCGCCTTCACACTGGCAGTTGAAATCACCTCCGATACGGCTTCGAAACGACTGGAAGTCATTAATTTCCTATGGAGATTCGCAGACTGCATGCGAATGGGTCCGAACGAGTGCGGTGCGAAAAAAATCGTGTCAGTTGGTCATCCGGATGCGTTCAAAAAATTGAACTCTTGCGAAAGGCTACGGACGGTGCGTTGCTATGGTACTGATAAACAAACCTGCTAATGCTAATTAGTTAGCTAGCATCAGACATCGAACTATTGACATTATACCGCTATATAACATTTAACAAACGTGACATGTCAACGTCCTGGGCAACTTTTCTCCACGCAGCAGCCTTTCTATTTATATCTGTATAAGAGAGGTCATAGAGAATCGTACATTCAGACACTTATCAGTCGTTCTAGTCTCTCTGCCATTTCTGTGAGTCGCTTCCGAAGCTTTTCAACGGTGTAGTACGACGTCCGCTGGGGGCGTATTGTGTATTACGGAGCTGATTTCAACTGCCAGTGTAAAGGCGGCGTTAGGGTATGTGAGAACGCGACCAGCTTTTTACCTTGCAAGCTCCCCAGTACAAAAAAATTTGTAATCTAAGATTGAACCAAAAGTGAGTTGACATCTCATGCTGCTCACGCAAAACCGGAAGAAAACAAACATCTGAGGGAAAAGGAGGAGGGCAATTTACGAAGACAGCACCGAAAATGTCTAACTGGAGAGATGCCTAAATCGTCAGACAAATTCAAGAACGTTAAGTGACTATTGTTTCTAACCAAATTGTGACCGGCTCTGTGACACAGTCCTGTCTGCTGCATGCTCTTCCCAGCGCCACCTCTCGTCTAAACCAAACAAAGTATTTCCAGTTAAGTGAGAACGCATCGGACATGGACAATCCCCTATTGTGTGCAAATTGTTTCATATGTGAAAACAGGCTTGATAGCAATGCAAAATTTGCATTTAACATTCAAAATTACTTTCAAAATACTGTTGAATATTTAATACAAAGAAACCCTTTTTTCCAGAAATCATTTAACTTGGCACAGAGCCCATTTGTCTTTAATAATTCAAGAACTTCCACAAAAATCATTTTCCATTCAGTGTGCATGCAGCAGCTCCAGAGTAAATAAAATGGCAAGTGATAAAAAAACCGTTAAACTGGAACTTTTTTAAAAAAACAGCTCATTTAATAGTAAGACTGCTGGTGGCAGTGGGTCATTTCAGACTATATAACCAATGCACAACAATCAACATCTTCGAATCACAAACTACACACAATACGCACACACAATCCTTTTCAAAGTCTATTTGTCTGCAAGTCCCACAGGGATAATTAAGACACCAAAACAATGTCATATTTGAATGTTCAGGTACATTGGACTTATCAGTCTATACATACAAACATGCTATATACTTTTCCATAAAAAAGACAAATTGTACAGATATTACAGTATGAATCAAAACAACCTCATTTTAATACCTGGATGTGTAAAAAATGTTCATACGTAGGGCACCCGTCTACAGCAGATTTTACTCATTCTAGTCCTGAGATTCTGCTTTACAAAAAACAAGTTTTGTGTTACAATACTACTGTGGGCCGCATGTCCTGCAGCTGCTTTAACATAAGGTCGGTGACACTTGAAAAGGCCCTGTCTATAATTAATTTGACTTTACAAAGTGATTTCAAATTCTGAGGGTTGTTGAACCTGACATAGGTGTCCTTTGTGTTCAGACTGGGTGTTTTTCTCCATGTCTCTGGTACGTCAACCTTCCTCATCAAGGGACGTTCACATGTATTTGACTGTTCCAGGAATTTTAAGAAAGACATTTCAAATCCCATTGGTTTAAAAGAGGCCAGTGGAGCGTTCTGCTCAGTCATCTCCTGGATTATTGCAGGGCAAGAGGAGTCTGATTCGTCGTCCCTGCTGTAAACCACGTCCATCTTGGTCGTACGTGGGATTTTCTTGCGTTTCACTACTTTTCCGATCAGCTTTCGCGGACGTCCTCGTTTGCGTTTGAGCACCACAGAGCCATCTGAACTTTCATCATTTGATAATTTGCTGTCGAACAATGTAGCAGGAGACCCCGCGGCGGTTCTTTTGCGTAGGACCGGCTTTGAATATCCATATTCCTCTCCTTCCAGGCCAGTGTCTGCTGTCAACTCGTTGTCTGACAGGTCAGAGGTGTTGTCCGATTTGGAATCGTCACTCCTGATGGAGCGGCACTTCTGCCTGGGGAACTTTTTACAGAATATGAAGTGACTCCTTTGCTGTTCCAGGTACTTTTCTGACAGTCCGTGTCCCACGTAATGTTTTAATATGCTCCGTTCAGACTTCATGACCGACTCACAACCTTTAATCATGCAGGGGTATTGTAGAGGAAATTTCTTAGTGCACATTGAAGAGGCCTCCACTTTAGATTTCAAGGAGGGTTTGCCATATTTCGTCCAGTGATGTTTTTTTGCCTTGCTAACTCTTTTTGTCTCACTTCGTCTCTGTAGGATCTTTTTATTGCTCTCAATGTTTTCCTTCCCATTACTTGTCTTGGTAATTTGGTAATGCAAAGTCTTTGAGTTCGGTTTCATCCGATCTTTTATCTGTTGATTCTTTAGTTTAGGCTGGTACAGGTCCTGATGCTTTTTCATGACATGTCTGAGCAGGTTTGACTTTGTGGCATATGAACGGTCACAGCCTTCAATTTCACACTTGAAGGAGCCAATTAATTGTTCGGGTTTGGCCAACTTAATATCTTTATGCTGTTCTTTGACATGCGCTATATACTTCCAGAAAGCAGTGAAGGACACTGTGCATCCCTGGTGGCTACAAGCAAACTTGCCGAGCTTGATGCTCGACAAGAGATTGCCAACCTTATCAAGACTGAATTCATGCAGCTGAAGATAATGCTGCAAAAGGTTGGGGACTTCTTGGAAAACTCGGGAGCAGTCTTTGACTTGGCATCTGAATTCAGAAATTTGGGGGATCTCTGCCGCTGGCTCCTCCTCATCCTGGCCCATTATTTCATCCAGTCCCTCACCCTGGTCCTGCTCTTTGTTTACTTCCAATGCTGACAAAGCAGACTGATGAACAGCCCTGTAGTGGAGGATAAGATTGTGCTGGATGGTGAAGGCTGCCACACAGCCTTGATGAACGCAGCGATATGGTCTGTACGGACTCTTGGCATCACCTGAGTTGGGCTTCTTCTCCTTTGTCTTCTTGGGTATGTCAAGGCTTGGCTTGTTGATAGATTGTTTGTGTTTGCCAAGAGACGGAGGCCCATTAGCTTGAGGTGTGGCAGACAGAGCCTGGGTGAGAAGAGCTGACACTTGGGGGAAATGGGCACAAACTTGCTGACCACCTGCGTGTTGAGTGGGCACCTTGGGCAAGTTTCTTTGCAGTCCATGTGGCCACTGTTGTGCTGCCATCCCCGCTTGTACTGACTGAAAGGTTGATGTGGAGGTATGGGCCTGTACTGGTGGAGTCATTGCTTGGTTGTGTATGGGAGCTAATTGCAAGGGGTGAATAACTGTGGAGCGATTGTCAACTTGAATTTTCTGATTGGTTACGTCCATGTTAGTACGTGATACAAATGCCTGCGATGGGTAATCATGTTTTACTCCATCTTGGCGTGAACACCGAGGGGTTTCATTCTCCACTGATGAATGAGTAGCCATTGTGGTTTGCGCTGCTGGAGAAAGACCGCTTCTAATAGCAGCAGATGCAGCAGCATTGGCCTCTCTGCGCTTCGTATCTAGCTCTGTGATTTCTTCAGCTGATAATTTGTGAACTGACTGGTAGTGAGCGCGAAGGTTTGAGTTACGAGTGAATCTCTTACTACATTTTTGACACTTGAAAGGAGCATATTGGCCATACCTTTTTTTAACCACATTCACCATCTCAATTGTGTAGCTGTGAGTTTTGGAGAGGTGTTTCCAAAGCGCGTCACCTGACATGGAACTAAATGTGCAGTTCTCATTCTCACAAGCAAACGGCTTGACAAAGTCCTTTGTAGATTTCTTCTGGCTGTTTGTACCATTGCTTTTTTGTTCCATGGTATTGCTTTTTTGTTCCATGGTATTGCTTTTTTGTTCCATGAAAGCTGAAGTCTGATCAGATATTTCTCTGACCAAGTCCAGCCGTTCAAATGCACTTTGAATTTCTGTCATCCACCGTTGCTGGCAGGCAGATAACTGAGTGGGCTCAAAATCTGCATCATTGCCCAGGACGTCTGTGGGGCTCCGTCCCTCTTTCTGCAAGGCGGAGGACTCTCTGAAACAAGTAAAGCTCTGCGTGTTCAGTAGTTGTTCCATTTCGCCAGAGGTTTCTGGGATGATTGTCGAGTTTTTTTCTTGAATGACTTGACTAGCAGAGTCGCTCTTTGCGTCACAAGACATTTGATGAAGTCCATAATTATTGGAAGGACTGCACATTGGGCCAAAAGACATGGGACTTAGCGAATGCGAATTAGCATTTGAATCAGTGTTGCTTAAATGGCACAAGCTGTTTTTACGTTGAAAGTCGCCAGCCAAAATCTGCTCCCGCAGTCTCTTTTTAATTTCTTGCTCAGTTGTCTTCCTTTGCGTCTCAGCCTGATTGCCACTTGTTGCTGGACTTAGCTGACTATCAGGTAACAGCGTTTGAGTCACGGGATTTGAATCTGGTGTCTGAATGGTTATTTCAGTGCGATACCCTTCACTGTGGTTTGTGGGAAAACTTCCAGGAACACAGGAGGAGGGGGTTTCTTTGAGAATTTGAGAAAGAAGTGGGTCAGGGAATTCACTTCTGGCAAATGTTTCAAGGCTAGGCTGAGGATAATGGGCTGTGTTATACGAGTTGTCCTCTCGCTTGAGCTGGACATTTTCTGTATGCTGTATGACTGAGCTCCCCGGCAGGCGTTCCCCAGCTAAATAGGGAACACAACGGTTTCGGAACAATGCCTGGGGAGCAGGTGTGTTCACAAAAAGATCAGACATGTTGGATTCAGTCATGATTTGTTTAAGAATGTCATCATTTGACTCACCATTCCCATATACTGGCATCTCTTGTGAATAACTAGGGGTAGGGTAATCTTTTGTGGCTGTTGACCCATTTGTTACCAATTGATGAGGCTTCTCCTGATAAGCAGCTGAAACATTTGTTATTGACTGATGAGGCTTCTCCTGATAAACAGCAGAAGCATTATAAGACAACTGTGGCTGAGCGGCGCCAACTGTTTGCTCAGAATTGAGAAGGTCAAGAAACGATGTTGGCAGGTCTGTGTTCAGTTCCGACTCTTCATATGGTTTGCAGTTTATACGCTTGGACAAATGGCCTCCGAGGGACTTGGGACTACCAAATTCTCTAAAACACCTGCAACAAACAAATTTGCCATCCCTATGAATAGCTGGCCATTTGGTCCTTCTGTTTCTTGTGGCTCGCTTTTGATTTTCAGGATTGTTTTCAGAGACGATAGGGCCATTTTGAGGTTGGTTATTACTGTGTTTTTGGCTGGCACTGTCTGAAGAGGAAAAATTAGACTGCATATGCTTTTGCATCGATTTAGTCTTTTTTGGTGCCCTGGAACCGGAAACTAAACTGCTGTGCATCGGTGATGTGTATGGCGGAATAAGGTCTTTTGCTTGATGAGACACTTTCGTAGCACCATCCATGTACAAGGGCAAAGCTGGCCGAGATCCATTTTCCTTAAGTGGTGACTGCAGGGACTCTGCTGGTCTGTTCATTGTTGAGCCAATCATAGAGCAAGATGGGACACTAAGTGGCAGAGCAGCACTAGTAGAATCAACTTCTGGCATCACTTGCATGGTAGATGGAATGACTTGGGAAGAACCACAGTTTTGAACTTGTTCACTTCCAGGGGGTAAGTGCCAATTTTGACTACCTGAAACTTGGGACTGTGATGCTATTTGATTTGTCTCACTTCCTAGCTGAGAGAGAACAATGGGATTTAAAACACTTTCCATCAGAAGGGAAGCGTTCTGGGTTTGGCCTGATGAGGAATGGGAATGTAGAACAGTACAGTTTGAGCTTGTACCCATACTACTATAAGGAGGTGATTGGATAATGTTCTGCCTCTGAACTCCACAAACTGGTACTCTGTTGCCCTGCTGGCTCTGAACTGAGGCGACTGAACTAAGATGTCCAACAGATGATGTGCTGGGTGCTGGAGCGTAGGTTATCTTGATTTTAGTTCGAACAACTTTCCATTGCTCATAAAAATCTGGATGAACCGTTTTCATGTGCTTGGTAACGCTTCGGTAGGAGCAGTAGTGCCTTGTGCACGTTTCAAATGCACAGTGAAATCGCTCTCTCTGTCCCGGAGGGGGACCTGTGCTAGTTGAGGATGTCACAAAGTTCTCTGATCTGTTCCCAGTAAGTGGCAGAGGGGTTACTGTTGGAGGAAGTGGTTGTGACATTGCTGGCTCTATGGAGTTCTGGGGCGGTGTTAATGTTAACAGTTTGCTACTACACATTGGCCCTTGCCGCTCTAACAACGGTAAGTTGCAGTCAGAGTTGTAACTCTTTGATCCTGTATTTACATTACTGGGGAACATTTGTGGCTGACCTTGCAAGACATCTGTATTGCAGCTATGTGACATGTTACCCAAATTAGGTTCAAATGGAGATACTGGTTGATTCTGTTGGGGTGGTCTCATGTTATCAAAAGAATGACCACCTACACTATGTCTGTGTCTATTAGCATCAGACAAGTGAGAATTCACAGGCCGAATCGCAGAATTAATCAAATTCTGTGTCTGACTGGTGGATGAGAAAGGAGAATTTTGTGGTTCATGTTTGACTCTGTATTGTCCTTCCACAGGTGAAGATTTCAGCAAACTCTGAATGGACACTGGCGACCTTTCATTTTTTAAATTACCAGCACTCTCATTGCTCCAGTTTTCTTGAGAATCCTCTTTTTTAATTGGAGTGTGATTGGAGAGCATTTGTTCAATGAGTGAAGGGCCAGGCTGCATATTTTGTGAGATCTGTTCAGAAGTTGGGATTTCCTCTTCCTGAGTGGCATGCCCTCCATGGTGCAAATCCAGCTGGTGTTGTGAATGGAATACCTTTCCACAGTCCACAACTTTACAAGTGAAAGTTTTATAATGATGTGCCTCATGGTCATAGAGTTTGAAGGCCTCATTGAAAATCTTTCCACAATTTGGAAACATGCATCTAGCCTTAAAAAGAGAATGAGTTTTCCTGTGTAAAAGGAGTTCGGTGTTGGAGAGAAAACTTGCCTTGCAGTTCAACTGTATACAGATGTAAGGCTTCACACCACAGTGGACCTGTAGATGATCATTAAGATGGGTGACATTAACAAAGTGGCGGCGGCAGTACTGGCAAACAACCTTTTTGCTGTGCATTTCAAGGAAAGTCTTAGCTTCCTCATTGTCCCCATGAGCTTTAACATGTGCAATGAGATTTTTGAAAAATTTGAAGCTTCTTCTGCATTTTCCAACAGGGCATACATTGTCCTCACTACTCTCGGTGTTACACCTAATCACTTTGGCCTGAACAATCTGACTCACTGCCCCATTTTGCCCTAAGGAATCACCATTTTCATGAAGTTTGTTTTCTGTCTTAGCCTTTAATGCTGCAATAACAGGGGCAGCCGTTTTAGGATTAGTCAATTTCTTGTTTGTTTTCATGGCAGTAAGCCTTTCCTTGCATGACTGTTTAACATGTGATGTTACATGGGGAATCAATGTGTCTTTCGAGGTAAAGGTTTGAGCACATATTGGGCAGCTATAAACTCCACCGCTCAGATGAGTGTGTGCATGGCGTACAATCCTGTGGCCGAGAAACTCTTTGTCACACAGCACACAGTACTGCATGTATGCCTGCCAGTTTCTGAACCTGGCAGATATAAAACCTTTTTCTCTCAGTTTTTTCATCTCTCTGTTTTTCTGTTTCCTGTCTGTAACATCGTTCAGTTCATAGGTGCCGCTAACTATGTGCTCTGGGATATTCATAAACCCCTCCTGACTGAGGAAGTCTTCCTCTTCTTCGGGGTCCTCATTATCATTCAGCAAGTCAATGGATGACACTATTGAAGCTTCCTCACCCATTAGTGCTAGACAATGACGCTTAAGTGTTTTCCAGTCCCAGAACTCTGGGTCAAAAGGCCACTGGGTTTTAAAAACCAGCAGGAGCTCGCAGCGTAGAGAGTTAGGAACAGGCATACTCTCCTCATCTACTTTTTGATCTGGTTCATTGTAAAGAGTCTCCACAGCATAGTATGAATCTACTGTGGGCTCCAGGAGGAACTCTGTCAGCTGACAGGCTCGCTTGACTTCTAGGTCGGTTGGAAGCAGGCAGGAAATAGTTTTACACACAGTGGCCTTTGTGGTTCCATCATTTGATTCCATTTGCAGAGCCCTTATGCACATTTCGATGCACACTGGAAGTCCAACGCTGTCAATCTATGAAAAAGAGGAAGCCGAGTAATTTAAAGCTGCCAAACACGGAGCACCTGGTTCTTCCACAATTAATAAAAGCAAAAGATTATTTTTATTTAAATAGAGTCAGTAAACTGTTATATAAACATATAGCTACTGGTAGATGATAATTTCTAACATCAATAACAAAATGAATCATTGTATCAAAATCTAAAACATTTGCACTGTACACATCTTACTTTTGAGTACATTAAAAAAAAAAAAAAAAAAAAAAACTCCACCCAGGATCTCTTTAGTTTTAAAAAAACTCATTCCCTGTAGACCTGAAAGGTGGTTTTGAAAAATGTATAGCCTTGTTTTTTTTTATGTGGAGGTATGTTGTTGAGCGTGTTGGTATTTTAATAAATGTTTAATAATAGGCCAATGTTCAATAGTGTAAAGAAATAATTTGCTTTGGTCACAAAAGAAAATAAACGCTTATTTTGAAAATTGTGAGAGAATTGTAATCTCAACTTACAAAAAATGTTTTTTAAGAATTGTGCCTTATTATCTATACACACAGAACCATCTTACATGCATTGAGCATTTGATACTAAAAATATTTTTTTAAATGTAAAAGGCAACACAGGGTAAGATAAATGTATTGAAATCTATGTGGAGTGTAATAATACATGCTAGTTTAGAGTCAAAGGGTGATAACTTTTTTTTCCAACACTTTGATAATACCACAAGAGCTGACGGTTTGCTGACCTCTGATTGGATGACCTTGATGAGGAAGAGGACGTGGTACACAGTTTTGGACAGTAAGGACATCTGGCGACATCTGTCGAGGAAGGCCTGCTCTGACGGCTCCAATCGCTTCAACAGCTTGCTCCAAAACAGAGTGAGCTCCCTGGTTTAAAGAAAGGAATTCATTGCCCATGTATCGTCATAATATCCAGTGATGTCGATAGGCTTTCAGTGTAGCGAGTCCCTGGGACCCACGGGTGGTCATTTGAGTGGGTCCCCAACAAAATTTGTGTTTTGACAAATTGTCGTGTTTGATGTTATATGGTTATAGTTATATTCCAGCAGTGGCCATGTTAGTTAATTTACCAAGTTTGTTCTCTATCAATACCTTTTACCAGTTCTTTTCATTAATAAAGTTAAGTTAGTAAATTAAGTAGTAAGTAAGCAGCAGAGGGAGGATGACATTCTCCCTCTGCAGCTCCGGTGATTTACTGCCTGCCTCCCTGCTGTCTGCTCTGTGTGTGTGTGTGTGTATGTGTGTGAAAGAGCTGAGCCCCACCCTTGGCTCAAACACGCAGAGAAGCTAGGGCGACTATAAATGACAGCAAAACGTGGTAGAGAATTCCCTAACATTTATTTTAAAGATTATTTTTGGGCATTTAGGCCTTAACTAGACAGGACAACCAAAGACAGGAAAGGGGGCGAGAGACGGGGAACGACATGCAGCAAAGGGCCACAGGTTGGAACTGAACCTGCGGCCGCTGCAGCAAGAACCGAGCCTCTGCACACGGGGCGCACGCTCAACCAGGTGAGCTACCCAGGCGCCCCATCCCTACCATTATTTTTACCACGGGTATGTCCTCTGGAAAAGACGGTGAGTTTAAAGCTTTTTTTCAAATTGTAATGGGTCAGACGCAGGACACATACTTAGCAACATCACTGAATATCTATTGATTCATCTACTCAGGCTCATTAAGGACCATCGGCCTCTAAAGACTACCCCATTTATCAACAAAACACAATGACATAAACACATAATAGAAGAGCAGCAAATGACACTGAGTGTGGGTCAAGAACACTACATGCTGATTATGCGCAAGTGATTCAAATGGGGTGGCTTGTGTTTTCTTACCAAGCACAGTACGTATCTCCTTGGATAAGCTGTCGGGTCAGAAAGGCTGAGCATAAGCTGAAAGCTGCCCTCTCGTCTCCGTCTGACTCTAGGTTGCAGATCATCTCTAATGCATCGCGGCAATCCTCCTTTGAAAGCTGTACAGATAGATGCCATGTATACAGTCAGTAGGTTTCAATGGAAAACAATATATTCATCGGCCACTTTATTAGGTACACCTGTCCAACTGCTTGTTAATGTAAATATCTAATAAGCCAATCACATGGCAGCAACTCAATACATTTAGGCATGTGGACTTTGTCAATGGGGTCAACAATTTAAGATTAGTGGTGGTGTAGTAACCGTGTGGGGGATATTTTCTTGGTACACTTTAGCCGCTTTCTGACCAGAGGGATTTTTGCAGTTCCTAGAACATAAAATTCCAATTTTTAAGTCCCTCTGGCCGCAGTTCCTGTAACTCCTTCAGCTCCTACTTCAGGGCAGGGTCTTTTCTCTTTTCCCTTTTCAGCACAATTTTAACAATTTTCGCCATCTTATTCATCACTAATTTCACTTCTGACAACGTTTTAAGCGAGAAATGAACTGTTTAGATTTCGAATATATGCAGTCTTGCGAAAATTTATGCCGAATTGACAATTTGCTTCAAAGTTTTCGGAGTTGAGAAGCTCCATGAAGTGAGGAGACAGCCAGCAGGCGCCTGCCAGGGCCACTAGCTCGTCGCTCGGCCAGTCATGCTCAGAGACCCCACTGTGAGCTGGAGGTCTCTCAGACCGCTCTCGTAAATAAGAGCCTTTTATTTCGCCGTTGACGTTTCGTTTGTTTAAATATCACAACACATGTCCATCATAAGATTGACGGGGACCTGTGGTTAACTGTCTTTTCGGAGTTAAACTCCACAAGCATGTCCTGCGGCTGGCCGGCCGTCACAGACACACAGTCTCACACAGTCACACACAGTCTCACACAGTCTCACACAGTCTCACACAGTCTCACACAGTCTCACACAGTCTCACACACACAGCAGGCAGAGCCGGGTGAGAGAGATACCAGTTTCTCTTCGGGAGACTTGTTTAGATTATGACAAATATGCTATATACATTAGATTTAGTTCATACTTTTTGGTGTATTTCTTTTCTGATTTTAACACCATAAAGACAGTTGACATGCTTGCATCACTCCCTTACCCCTCCTACCAGTCCCTATGGCCACTTGGCCAGTGCGAATGCAACTGGAAAAAACGGTTTTGGGGGAGAGTAGTTAGTAGATCTGCTCAGAATAACTTCCTACAACTACGTTCCTGTAACTACTTGGTCGGAAAGCGGCTTTTGGGGCACCTTAGTACCAATTGAGCATTGGTTAAAAAAAAAAAAAAAATAAATAAATATTGTTGCTGACTATGTCCATCCCTTTATGACCACAGTGAACCCATCTTCTGATAGCTACTTCCAGCAGAATAACACACCCTGTTGCAAAGCTCAAATCAATTCAGACTGGTTTCTTGACAATAGCCGCAGGAAATCTCCGAAGGGACTAGGAACCTTTTGAGGAACTCATTGTGGTTCAACGGCAGGGACCAGGATCTAAATTAAGTTCTTTTCAGGGCCTTTTTAACCCCCAAAAAGTCCCTGATCGGAGGGTAGTATTTTCTAGAAGTACTAAGCTTCGGGGTGGGGTTTGCAAGGATTACTGTGCACACACAGCATGGCTGTTTCACATTATGTACACATAAGCATGTGAAGTATAATGTGGGACTTATTAGCAGCATCACTATCTCTAAAAGGTGTAGTAAGCGATTCTGTGCAACAATTTTTGATGTTTGAACTCAACTGCCAAACAAATACAACACCCCTTTCAGAAGCTCCGCCCCCCAGATTAACAGAAAGCTAACTACTAGCCAGCCGGCACATTCAAATGCTGCCTCCCCCCTACCATCAACTGACGCCGCATGGTGCCGATTTGCTGAAATACTGTTTTGTGGCTCGTGCACTGCTTGTTTGTTTTCCATTTATACAGCCAGGGCTGTGTATTAACAGTGGATTTTTTTTTCAGCGCACACAGCTTGGTGACCGTGAGGAGATATTCACTGAATTTGACAAAGTGTATTGGATTAACATCACTTACTATACCTTTAAATAGATTGCAGTAAATACAGTATTTATGTAATTTGTACTGTATATAGTATCTATTACACCTTGACCCTATGAATAGTCTTTCTCAGGGCCAATTGCTGGATCTGGTTAAAGTTTAACGCATATTTTCTTGTGGTATGTTTTCAATGGAAAGGGCTAAATCTCACCTGTCTTCATGTGTAATATCCAAATGTAGAAAGGATACGACACATTCAAAAAGATATGATGCACAAGGCAACCATATGGTGAAGAACATACATGTAATGCAAATGCAAAAACTGATAATATGCCAAGTCTGGTACAGTAATTAAATGTGAAAGAAGGACAAACGGAACATCTTTAGAAAAGGTAATTATCTTGTAATTTTTATGTCCTCTTCGTCTCCAATGCTGAATGCTGCTGTTGTCCTTGTGACGTAAAACGCATCACTAGAGCTTCTGCGTGCAAAAGTCAATGGACTACACCATTTTGTAAACATAGCAATACTGAGAAATAGAGTTTTGTGGAGCTGATAGGCTTAATTAGCTTTGTATCAACTCATTTGGCAATGACTTGAATGTAACGTACATTCATCAATATAAAATAGTTGCGCAGTATAGCTTTAAATAAAGTGTTAACCAGTGTTGTACTCGAGATCGGTCTTTGTCCTGAGAGCGGTGGCGAGACCACTTTCTGAAGGCCTCGGGCTCGTTTCGGGATCGACCGCATTTTTACTCTGTCTCGTCTCGGTCTCAGATAAAGACGACTGGATTTTATTTCAAGACCGGTCAAGACCCCAACTGCCTTTTGATTATTTTATCAAGGCATTTCTCATGATACACTTATGGCAATAAAAGAGGTGAATGAAGTAATCTTAATGTGTTTTCTGTGGGTGTTTTTGATAGGAATGTGGATCTTTCAGAACATTTTATCGCGGAAAATTTCTAGTAACGCAAACATTTTAATAGGAACCAAAACAGTAAATCAGCAGTTAAGTTTGGAAAAACTATAACGAAGTAGTTTGATCTTATTTTAATCAAATTCTTTTTTTTTATATTATTATTACAGTGCCCTTTCATGTACAAAGGGTTTCAAGTACATTGGTGTTATACCTTATGATTTCTTATTAAAAAAAGTGTCAAAGTATAATCATTTGTAGTGACACAGTAAATTCCAAACCAGTTGAAATGTTTGCCATGCAGGCACGTAAGGACATAAGATATAAGTGTTGAAATATTAAAATAATTAATACAACTGACCTTCAAATTTAATTTAACTTAAATCATGGCTGCAGTGATGGCAAACTATCAAAAGATAGAAACTTGTCAAGATACTTATTGTTTAACTAATGAAACCATTTTGCCCATCTCTAAGCTTATTGGTTTTTAGTATTTGTTGGCAGAAATGGCACGAATGGTCAGTTTTAGTTTCAGAAGTTCTATTTCTTTTTCCTCATGGTCTTGTGTTCATTAAAACACTTCACACAGTTGTCACAGGTTCACTCCACAAAACAGATTTTGTTGTCACTGTGCGCTGAGTTTTCACAAGCAGCTTCAACAGCAGCAGTGGAGCAGTTTAATTCATTCCCAATTAGAACAGCCGTATGAGCGTACAAGTCCACCGACAGTGGTGAAAGTGCCCAGATGTTCACCCAAGTTGACTCCGAGGTGGCACCTTGTATGGCAGCCTCGGCCACCAGGGTACGAATGTGTGTGTGAATGGTGCCTGTTCTATGTAAAAGTGCTTTGAGTAGTCAAGCCTAGAAAAACCCTACATAAAACGCAGTCCATTTATGCACTGCTCCCTGATTGTGACCCAGGTCGTATCTGAATTGTTGCGGCTAGGGATCAACCTGTGTTGACTGGCTTGGTTTGAATTGCCAAAAGGAGGATTGAAGACAGGTCAGATAACCCTTGTCCCACCCCGGTCATTGGTGTGAAAGAAGTATAATACAATGGCCGTTGAGTGTATATCAATTTTTCAGGAAATGCCCACAAGCTTTATCCTCCAATATTTCTTAATAGGATGCACTAGAAATGCATCCTATGCGGATAGTCTCACAAATTGTTGTGTAGTCTGCCATCTTGTGGATGAGGAATTTATTACAAGCAAAGTTCTGTATATATTTATACATTTGATAGGGGTGTAGATCTCTCCCTTATAGGACGATCCATTGCGTATCTAGATACATGGGCTACGATATGGTTCAGGGGCGATACATTTTATTATGGATCGATTCAGTGCGATTCGATGAGGTACGATTCAATCAGATAGATACACTTAATATTCGTTTAATGTAAACTAATTTCCCATTATAAATTAAAATAAGCAAATTCTAAAAAAAAAGACGACATATATATCTATCTCTCTATGTCCACTCACTTGTTTATGAACACACACGTGGATGGATGAATCACAGACAGCAGCTAGTACAATTGGCAATATCCATGATGTATTCCTCTCACCGCTAATTCCAAAAATGAAACCTAGCAGTCGGCACGTTTTTTTCTGCTTGATTGAACTAATAATGTGAAGCTCTATTACGTGTTATTACATCCTTAATACACTTTGCCAAGCTCTTTCATGTGCATTTTTTTTTTTTTAATCACATACAAATGCGAGTCTGTAAACTCAACTGTCCAGCTACACTTACCTCGTCCATCAGCTGGTCCTGTTCTGAGGTGGCACAGAGGCAGACAAGGTACATCTGCTTGAAAGGTCCCTTCCCTTGGAAGGCAGGGCACTCCGAGCATGCCTTTGCCAGCAGTGCAGCCTTGCCAAGCTGAGTCTCCTTCATCAGCTGCTTCACTCTCATCTCCAACAGCACCAGCCCCTCCTGCACCAGGAACTCTTCAACTGAAAATCAGTGGGAATTATGTGTGACATTTTGTTCAGATTTTATTAATGGTTTATTTACATGTGCAACAAGGAGTACACCCATCCTTTTAAATAAATGCTGAAAATGCTCGGCACCGTCATATTTTCTTCTACACAACCACCCCAGTGCATCATCTGATCCTGCATGCTGGATGAAATGACATTTCACTTCAACAATCAGAAAATCTGAAACTGGATCACATCTCTGATCACCACCATTCCAAACTCTTGCAGGCATTGTATTATGTAGTTATAGAGGCACAAAGATTCAGCAGAATCTGCCAGTTTTCACCTATAGTTGAAACATTATTATTCTCCTACTGTTCACAGCACTGTACAACTGCCCAGGTAGAACTACAGCCCTTACAGTTTTACACTAGAGAATCGTATATGTATCAGCATACATCCTCCTGACAATACTGCTTATCTGAACACATCTAATATAAGTAGGGATGCTACGCATGCTTTATAAATAAATGCAACATGTCAGCAGTGTGGAAGCACTGTGAAAACTGTCAAAGAAACAAAAATGTAACAATTACAATCCTAGGTACTTCTCTGCTCCATGTACAAGCACCGACAGCGACAGACTGTTTAGCGCTGCAGAATTGACAACAGATGAAGCCACCGTGTCTTAAGAAGCTTGTTGTTTTATTGTTCACCGTTTATTCACTTTACACTCGTACGCCAAGTTACTCTCACTCCCCACTCCACAGAATCACGTTACTCAACGCACCTGACATTCTCGCTCTAACTAATGCCACTGTCGTAACGAGGAACCAACTTTCATGTGAGAAAGCAGAGAAGCTACTTTTATGAACCTAACACTTCCTAAAGAAGTAGGCTAATGTCTAGGACTTTTATTTATTCGTTTTGGGTCCATCCACACTTTTTTCAATGCACTTTTTGTTGTAGGTGTACAGACTGTGTTACATTCTTTCAGCAGTCAGTTATAGGCCTAATAAAGACTATTCAAGAAGGGGGAGGCTAAAAGATGGCCAAATAAACATTTTTTATTTTATCAATTCATTTATTTTAAATTATATTGTGCTTTGTGGTCTGCTTGAATGTTCAGTGTATAAAAATAAATATTTATAAAAAAAAATATACGTGCTGAATATTTTGAAATTGTAGTTTTGTAATTTTAAAAAGCACATTTGACTAATTTATGCAATGATGAAAAAAAGGAGAAACAAAATACGTTTCAAAGCATGTAAACCAATTCTTGTAGACACCAAGAGTACAAATATGATGCAGATAATTAGTATAATAGGGGATATTTAAATATGAGGAGCTTGCTTTCAAAATTGGACTTTGTAAATGTGTTAGAGGGAAACTCTACCAGACATTGTTATTCTTACAGAAACCCAACTCAGTGCACAAGCACCCTAATGAAGATGTATCCATGTCTGGATAACTAATTTCGATGTGAAAGTAAAAGTAACAGGCGGTGTACTGATTTAATTAATATCCTCCTGAGAACCAAGGAAAATAAGTTTTTTCCTAATCATATTTTTTTAGGGTTTAGGGTTAAAAAAAAAACATCCTACAATTTACACATTTTAATTTAAATTTATTTTCATTTTACAGCATGTCCACTGTAGTGGACAACAGGATCATTTGAGTACGAAAACAGACACATTTGGTAGATACAAATTTTACCAGATTAGAGTTTTTTTTTTAACTAAGAATACATACATTTTGGGCTGTAACTTGATTATTATCCAAGAATACAGACATTTTGATTATACAATATACACATTTATCAGTATTGAATCCTTTTCCTTACATTTTGCAAGGATATCTTTACTATTAAAGCTTAACACTTTATGTCCGTATCCTTTTATTGGTCCCCTTGAATCCTTTTAGCATTATTTGAACAATGAACATAGAACTAATGTGAAACTGTTTTTTGGGGATTTTTTCCTTCTGTCAAACTGAATCCAATCTAGTTTTTTCCTTCACTCTTCATTTTGTTCTTAGTATGTTCTTTCTTAGTGGTGACAGTCCTGGAAGCAATTTCTCTTTTTGGTAATGCAGAGGAACATCTTGCATTTGGTACATCTTGCTCTTGCAGCCCTTATTTCTGCATCTTTCTGCATGCTTGGTATCCATCATCTCAGGCATGTGCATGGCTCCTAGTCTGCGCACAGATGGCTCTGGTTGTGGGATCCTCATTTTAGATGGTGGCTCATACTCATCCTCACTCTCTTCACAGCTGTTATCCAGTTCCGGACTCTCCAACAGCTTTTCAGCTAGGACTAATTTGAAGTCCAGGTACTGATGTGTGTTCTTGGATGGTCTGTGCAGAGCTTTGCTGTCAGACTTGTATTGTATCCAGGAGTTTGTGATGGCAACATCAAAGAAGTGACTGATCACACGCGATGTCCATTTCTTGGTCCTGCTTGACATACGATAGAAGCTAAGCATGCAATCACAAAGATCCACGCCACCCATGTCGTCATTATACTGCTTAATTACTGCTGGTCTTTTAACCTGGACCAGGTGCTTTTCTTTCTTGGACCATCTGGTACAGATGTCTTCCGGGTCTTTCCCATGTACAGTGGATGCCATGAGCACTGGTTTGTTTTCGAACCATTTTGTGATGGCCAGCTCAGGACTCTTTCTGGCCACTGACACTGATGTTCCTCTTCCCTCTTTTTTCAACTGTTTGTCTACTGGCAGCTGGCACAGCTTTGGGACACGGTTCTTCATTATAGTTCCAGTTGCAGGAAGGCCCTTTGCCAGCAACGCGTCCAATAGATATATGGTTGTGAAGTACCTGTCGAAAAATATGTGGCTTCCTGTTGGAACAGATTCAACCATGCGTAGAACTGCTGCAGCTCCAACTCCTTAGCTTTGGACTGTAAAGGTATTCTTCCCTTGGTAGACTTCAAAATCAAGCATCACACCATTTGGGGATGCGAGGACAAAGACCTTTAGGCCAGTAGGGTTTGGCTTGCCGGGAACATATTGCCTGACTGGACAACAGCCTGTCAATGGGATGATTTGCTCATCAATGCAGACTCTTTCTGGCTTTGCAAGGCTGAGACAGCCTTGCTGCACACGATCGAGTATTGGCCTGACTCGCCAAAGAATATCTGCCTTCTTTGTTTCCTCTGTTACAGCCAGGTCATTGACAATCTTGAGGGAGTTTCTTATCCTGAAGAATCTATCCCTAGTCATTTTGCTACTTATGACTGGCACTTTAGTATTTTTGGCCCAAAACATTTTAATTCTGGGATAGCCAAGGCAGGCCATGTGGACTGAAATGCCAAAGAAGATTTTTATTTCTTGTGGCGTAGTGTTCATACACACTCCTCTGCTTTGCAGCTCTCTTTGATTTGTGTATGTGTTGCCAAATCTTCAAAGACCTTGTTGTCAATGTACTGTGAAAAGTATTCAATTGGACTCCAGTCTGCCCGTGTTGTAGGGTCATCTTGACACACAGGAAGCCCAGGTAACACAGGTGCAAATCTGATATGAAGGAAAAAAGAATAATACATGATAAATAATAACAGTTTAAATACTCAATGCAGCTGAATTTAAAATTGTGGAACTGCATCAAACATACATGTTACTCCTGGCCCACAGAGGCCGTCGAGTTTCCTGCTCATCCCTGTCTGTATCTGTGTCTGCATCTGTCCCTTCAACTGAGCCTTCTGCATCCTCTTCCTCTTCTTCATCACGGTCTTCTATCACTGGTTGAAGCTCATCCTCATTTCTCTCATCATCATCTGACAACTCCAAATCTGAATCTCCCTCGACTATTTGGTAAAGAATTCTTTCTGCTTCAGTTCTGTTTCCTGCGACAATGTGGAGTCATTATTTACATGAAGATAGTCCTGATGTCCACTATAATTGACATTCATAAAATGACAAATTTTTCAAAAGATACATAATGTAGTTGCTATCAGAACTAAATATATGATTCCTAACACCTTAATGAACAAGAAAATATATGATTATCATAGTAACAAATCCATAGACAAACAATATTTGACTCACCTCTTATCTTTCCATAAAATGTGCTTGTTCCTATGCCGTCCATTTTGGATTGAAAGAGAGGCGGTTCCCGGCCTCCCAGCCAATCAAGTAACATATCACTGAAAAGCCCAGGATGTCCTCTGTACAGTACAGCAGGAATTAAGAGACGTGCACAAGATTCCAAGGAGAGGGATGAAACTCAAATGTCCACTACAGTGGGCTGGGTCTCAGGGTCTCATATTATATAAATATATATTATATTTATATATGTTTTCCCCGACTGCAGATGTACTGAACTCCTCATTGCCTAACAATTTTTTATCTCCCCCTCTGCATCTAATGAAACTCTGCAATTTAGAACTTATGGTCATCTTATGCATCCTCTGAGCCTTATCTGGCAAATCAGGCTGGCTAAAAGATCTGTCTACCTCAGCTGAAAATGTAAAATAATTATCTACATTAACTGATGTCATTCTAACAAACTCTCCCACAAAGTCCCTCCAGGATTTCGCGATGTCACGATCGCGCCAATTCACGCAAATTAAACCAATCACCTTGAATTTGGTGGAACACGCAATTTTAACCAATCACCGCAACTTTTCTGCACATTTGAACAATAACCTGAAGTTTCCCGCGACTTCAACCAATCACAGCAGTCCCACGTGCACTCTGAGAGCCAATGACCAATCGGGTGTGAGAACGGGTTGACCATTTCCTTGTTTTTGATATGAAGACGAGACGTGTGTGTGACTCATTTACCAACAAAACGTACAGACATTTCAGACCGTCCGATACATTTTAACATCAATGTAGACTTTAACATCAATGTAGACTTTAACGATTTAAAAGTCGCTGAAGTTGCTGCCGTTTCCATCCTGGCTGTCGGCTCTCTGCAGCGGGTGGGGCTGCTGCTCCGTACCCCCCGCGACTGATGCTTGCACACAACACACACACGGTGGATGCAGGAGAAAAAGGAGATGAGACAACACAATGACCTAAATTGAGGACAGCTACGCTCGTCATTGTAAGTGCAATGATAATTTAAAGTCTTTATCAAACTGTATGAATGTTTGTCCCAGCCCAGGCCAGGATAGGAAATTAACTAACAATGTAAAGATCAACAAGCCACTGACAGATATGTTCAAATTTCATTGATTCAATAAATTATTATTTTTTGTCTTAAATCCACCAGCCATTTTCATATTATAACAACATTACAGCATCCTGAGCCTTTTTGGTAAGGTTACTTAAGCCCAGAGTAATTTTATTCTCCCCAAAACAAGTTTACTTTTTATTTTTAAAGAACTATAAAAAAAAAAATTAAAAAAAAATATCGCAACTTTTTTGCAACTTTCACTGTCTCCTGCAACTTCATTGTAACAAACATACAAAAGACATCGCAACTTTTATCACATTTTTTTTTACAAAAGCTCCCGCGAAATCAGGCATTTTGGGCCGCAACAATCTCAAAAAAAAGGCCACGAAATCCTGGAGGGACTGTAACAAAAACCCCAAAATGACTCTGCCTCTGGTGTTGCCATTGATATCTGTAACCACTGCACAATATTTAGTTTAAGAAACACTAGAAAAAAAAAATGTATCACTTAAGCACAATTTCCAGAAGGATTAATATCACTAGAACATCGGAATAACATGTTCTATTCAAGACCCAGACGTAACGGTACATTGATTATCAATAGTCAATGCTCCTTCCATAACATGATGGCATTTAAAGTGCCCATATTATGAAAAAATCCAGGGTACAAGCGGCCGAAATGGGTTTCCTCAGGAGGGTGGCTGGCGTCTCCCTTAGAGATAGGGTGAGAAGCTCAGTCATCCGTGAGGAGCTCGGAGTAGAGCCGCTGCTCCTTCGCGTCGAAAGGAGCCAGTTGAGGTGGTTCGGGCATCTGGTAAGGATGCCCCCTGGGCGCCTCCCTAGGGAGGTGTTCCAGGCACGTCCAGCTGGGAGGAGGCCTCGGGGAAGACCCAGGACTAGGTGGAGGGATTATATCTCCAACCTGGCCTGGGAACGCCTCGGGATCCCCCAGTCGGAGCTGGTTAATGTGGCTCGGGAAAGGGAAGTTTGGGGTCCCCTGCTGGAGCTGCTACCCCCGCGACCCGTTACCGGATAAGCGGAAGAAGATGGATGGATATTATGAAAAAAAACTTTGGGGTGTTATTTTGTGTCTCTAGTGCTTACACACACACACACACACACACACACAAACTTGGAAAAAAAAAAAACATCCATGCTGTTTTGAGTGAGATACGGTTTCTGAATGTGTCCTGCCTTCAGTCTCCGGGTGAGCTGTTCAAAATCTGCACGGCTTTCTACGTAACTAGCCGAGACGAGGTGGCTAACCGTAGCATGCTAGCTCGTTCTGAATGGCAAAACACTGCTACAACACACACTAGTTCACCATAATCTACAAAAGAACTACTTACATGTCCCTATTCTGCAGGTATTCCACGCAAAATTGGAAGTGTGCCCTCGTTTAGAAGAAGTCTCCCGGCTAATCCTGCCTTGTACTACTGAAGTTGTAGAAACAAACAGCTAGCTAGATGATGTGATCTTAGCTAGCTACTGTGCATGTGCGACTGCCAACAAAGATGTTACAGAAGTTAAGAGGTCTCACTCTGTAGCTAAAACAGAGACCTGAATACAGGGTGAAAAGAGGAGCTGCAGCAATGTGTTCAAGCACTTACGAAATTATCTAGACCGGCAATCAACTGGCGGCATGCGGGCAACATCCGGCCCGCCAAAGCTTTCAGTCCGGCCTGCAGAATAATAATGAATTCAGAAAATGTGAAGAGGAAAAAATGCGTTCTGGTCATAAGCATTTCGAGCATTCACGGCAGGTAACATTCCACAGGGAGAGCACAAACCCAGCCCCTGTATTTGCATCTTTATTCACATGCCAATTAGTTTTGGTATTGCGGATCTAATTAACAACCAGTTAAACAAAACAAAATTCCATGCAGCTTCAAGCACAATTCATTTCAATACAAGCGCTGCATTTTGGAAGTTAGACGGGATTCTGCACGCAGATGTCCGAGCTACACACACACACACACACACACACGCCCAGAGGTAGGCTATGTGTGTTACAACACGCAGCACGTGGGACAAACTAATTTGGAACGATACAGAGAGGATTATCAACACCCGCTGGCGCAGATAACAACTAACGCTACGGTCGTTACTGTAAGAAGACTACAATAAAATCTTCTTGAGTGAAAAGCCAATACTTATCAATACCTACTTACCTGTTCTACAGGCATAAACATGTAGGAAGTGATATTTCAATCTGCTCTGTCTGCGCAGAGCACTCTCATCCATCCTGCTACTCTACTCTTTTGCAACAGCAATCGTTTCATTGCAAATGAGGCATACAGGTTTAGCGTTACTGAAAGTCGGCAAAATGAATGCGTACTTATCAGTCCATTCTTCATTAAAGCTGCAGCTTTCCACGTGAACTTTTCACTTCAGGCTCTTTGACAGTGACATTTTTACCTGACAACAGGGCTTTCTTCCTGCAAGCGTTTTCCAATCAGGACATTGCATGCTACAATGACGTTTCCGTAATCCCAGACTTTAACCATCACTCCTCAGTGAACTACCCTAGTCTGGGATCATTTTAGTCTAGCCTAGTAGCCTAGTTATCATTATAGATTTTCCATGTTTTTAGGAGTCTGTTCACAACAATACATAAAATGAATATAGCATTAATTTAGTAAGAAAGTGAAAATATCAAACAAGGATAGGCTTGTTAAGTATAAATACTAGTGACCCCAAAAAGTTGAATAGTTGAGCCTGATTCGACTTAGGGCGTTTTCACACATGAAAGTCCGAACCAAGGTTCATGTTTTTGTTACATTGTATACGTTTGATCCAGTACGTTTTGGTTTCACACTGCAGTTATGCAAGCGCACTAAAGATCTATACGTGACAAAACTACGTCCTGCTGTCATCACATACGTGAGCTGCGTCTCCAGATACTTATAATTGATTGGTTTGTAGACAGGCTTCCCAGTCCTCTCGTATCTTCTCTCTGTGTCTGAGTTTTTTCAACTGACTGCTACTCTCCCCTACTGCCGCGGCTCTTTTTGTTTTGTTGTGATGTTGAAAAGCAAGACACGAGAACTTGCTTTCTGGAGAATGTATTCAGAGACAAAGGGGAACCTACACTGTACATTTACTACCACTTAAATAAACTGCTGATGTATTCGCTGCTCCGATAGCCGACAGCTGTCTGCTCTGAGCACATTTACCGTTACTCTCTCATGTAGCCTACACACTAAGCACCGAGCTGTTCCTTAAAGGAGCTTCCCAGGTCTTGTAACACAAGGAGAGCCTTCCAGAGCTTCTTGTATTTTGTCCGAAAGTCCGAACAATCCAAAAAATGCTTTCACACTATAAACGAACCGGACCGAGACCACCTCTTTTTATCGGACCAAAATTTGGTCTTTTGATCCGGACCGTGGTCTGAGGGAGGTTTCACACCTGTAATTTTGGTTCGGATCAAACTGAAAAGTCCGAAAGTCTGGACCAAATGAGGTATGTGTGAAAATGCCCTTAGTCACAGCGCCGTAAAGTCCAGTTCAGACCAAAGATTCTGGACGAGACAAGTGTAAACTTGCCGCTACTTGCAATGCGCCGGTCTGCAACATTCTGAAACCTGCCAGTTTACACCAATGCAACGAGATGAGACGAGGTATCATCTTCATAGCACAACAACTCTTTGTACTTCCATCCTAACTGCCAACATTTCTGTAGCTGGATATTAATTGCTGCGTCTAAATATGAATGTGGATAACGTTAGTGATAGTGAGATACTAGCTACAGCTGCATTTTGAGTAATAAAACGGCAAAAAAAAACTTTATTTCTCCGATTCACTGCTTTGTTTTACACGCTCGCTCTCTTCAGTCACTCTCCAGGTCGCTGGACCATATACTGTGCTTGTGGACACTCGTTGAGCCTCCGGGCCGGTTCAGACCGCTGCAACATTCTAAATCGGTTCCGTCTCATGCGATTCTTTAAATTAAAGAAAGTGTGTAAACAAATCCAACCGACCAAGAATACAAATGTCCAAAACAGTTGGAACTGACATTAAACAGCTTTAACCCTGCCAGCTCCCGAGTACACAGTCTGTGCAATGTTCAGTTGAGCCCATACATAGACAAATATCTTTATCAAACCCAATATTGATTTTTGAAAATTACACATCGTCCCAATTCTTAAAAGGAGACCCATTATATGGCATTTTCAGGTTCAAACTTTTATTTTGTGTTTCTACTAGAACATGCTCAAAAAACACTTTTTTACTACTACTATTAATACTGCCCATGGCTGCTGCACCTGTACTCCTCCCCTCTGTTTTAGACGCTCTGTTGGAGCGTCTGTCATTTTAAGCTCCCGTCCCGAAAAAGCCCAGACTGCTCTGATTGGGTAGTGTTTCCGCATCTGTGCACCTCTGGTGCTGTCTCTGTCCGGTGTCCGGCTACAACGGAGTATATAAACAGGACTTTGTACCGTTAAAATTGTAGATAAAAGGCTTTTAAACCAAATACTACACAAGTGGACAGGTTTCAGTAGTAATGTGGCCCAAAATTGGGGAGAAATGAACAACATTGGCAGCCAGGATTATAGCTTTCCCCAGACTTAGCATGTAGCTACATGTGACAATGTAAACAATGCAGTAGCCTGCCTGCAAATGACCAATCATAGAACCCGGCTCCGTGTAATGTGATACGGAGTTGAGTGTAGAAAAAAAAAAAAAAAAAAAAAAAAAAAACGTTGAACCCAGTGCGTTCAGAACAGTGACAAATCTGAAGTTTTAGCACAAGTGGGTTTCACTGAAATATGTTTACCCCGTTATTTGAAGCTTTGGCCACGTTTAACATAAAAATCCAATTTTGCAACATTATAGATATGACAAAATATACAGAAAAGCACCTTTAACAATATGACAGTTTATCCTGCTATACAAACTCCATTACTGAGATACTCACAAAAACACACATATGCCCAACTCCCTTATTTCAGTAATACTTTTAGAATCTAAAAAAACTGTGTGGGAACTCTAAACACCAGCGCAGAAGCTCACCTTGTTCAGTCTGTAGGTTTTCGTTGGACAGAAGGCCTTGAAGGACCCTGTTAGTCCAAACACCATCATACTGGCCCAAAGCAGAGAGCAGGGACAGCTGAGTGATTCCATTCTCCTGCATCTTACTGTTAGAAAACTGTACACAACAGAAAAAATGAATGACTTAAGGACAAAATGCAGAAGGTAAGTGGCTAAAGTTTATGTCTGTTTAGTCAAGGTTTGGAATGGTAAATGAAAAGCAAGTTTATGGAAACTTAATTAGTTAAACTAAAGGCCATGAACCCTGCATATGATGGGTAAATCTAGTTTGAGTCCTGACATGATTCTGAAGACCTAGCAAACACATTGTTTGTGGACATTTCAAAAGCAGAGATATTTTAACCCAAAATATTTGAAGGAAAAGAGCAGCGTTTATATAGCTTAATTCCCTGTGTCAATTTTTAAAAATATATCCTCATTTCTTTTTTTAAATTTAGAATCGTTAGCTTTACCTGCACAGATGACTTGAATTCCCTCCATAAGCCATTTGGAACATCCATCTTCAGTGAGAGCAAAAGCTCTACAAAACTCCTGCAAAACAAACAGGCAATCAACAAAAACATGTTGATCTTTGTCTACACATTAAACATGAGTGCTGAAACTTTGATGGAATTAATAAAGAAAGCTATCATTTAACAGGGTTGCATTAGGTATAATGCTGGTCGATTACGGGGGTTAACCTTATATCTTTTCTGCCGTTAATCACATCTTTAATAGTACTTACAGCGAAAGCCTCTCAACCACAATAGAAACATTTTCACACTGCATTGAGAGGTATGGAAAGGCCTGGGCGTAACTCAGCAGAGCAACTGTATACACCTCCACCAGCGCCAGAGGCTCTTCCTCCATCCTCCAACGGCCTGCATACTCCAGCAGCGTCTACAGAGAGGGAAACACAATCATTCACTTACTAAACAACAATTTAAAGAGATCCCGTTTGCGCAGACATCTCTTACCAGCACTTTGAAAATAAAAACAGAAGCTTAAGCACAAGCTATAATACCCATCGGGCTGAAAAGACAAAGAAATGAGTGCCATCTATTGCAGAGGATTTTGGATGGAGCGCAGAGCAGCATTTATTTTTTACTTTATTGAAGTGTCACCTTATCTCCTTTTCTATCCAGCAGGGACGTGCAGAGACATTTTGGGCGGCAGGGTTCAAGAAAAGGCCTAATAGTTAATAAATAATTTTTTATTTTCTAATTTAAACAAAACGTTAAATATATTAACTCTGACTCCCTTCACTGATTTTATTTCCCTTGCACAATTGTTCAATAGATTTAATAAATACTCAACAAAATAATCAGTTCACCCAGACAGGGGTAGATCTGCAGGGGGGTAAGGGGGGGCAGCTGACCCCCACTGTAGGACCTTGCCAGCCCAGCTGCCCCCCTGGCTTTGCTGTTCAAAAAACTGTGCTTGTAAAAACAAACTGCCACAAGCTTCTTAAAACATTAAACAATTTATATTAATTAATAATAAATAATAATTTTAGATGTAATCTTAGCCCCCTGCCCCTCAAATACTTAGCCACGTCCCTGCATCAAACGTGCAGAGTGGCTCGCACACAGCGAGTCAGCTGCGGTGTGGTGGCCCTGCATCCCGGCAAAGAGTGGAGCGACTGAGCTGCCCCCGAGCCTCTGAAGGTGAAGTCAGTTTCCCCAGGTGAAGTTTAAACACACGTTTAATTTAAAGTTAAATTTGTAATAAATGTAATGTATGCGTCTATTACGTTAGCCAAAAGTCAAATCGCTCCCTCGTGACTTTTAAGAGCATTCTGACCTATGATTAGTTTTGATTTTAGTAAAGACAAGAACAGCATAATTCAAAATATTACAAACTGGCATGTTTGATATGTGAGAGAGAGAGAGAGAGAGAGAGAGAGAGAGAGAGAGAGAGAGAGAGAGAGAGAGAGAGAGAGAGAGAGAGAGAGAGAGAGAGAGAGAGAGAGAGAGAGAGAGAGAGAGAGAGAGAGAGAGAACCAACATCAATAAAATGCCGATCCTGCTGGGAGAACACCCAGAGAGCTGCAGTCTAGCAGCAGAATATGTCTTTACCTGCCACACTTTGAGGAACAGTGAGTGAAGGGCAAAAAAAGGGCAATTTCTCTCGAGGAAGAAAAAGGGCAGGTGCTCAAGCCCCTTTTGATGTCTATGTGTGCACGTGCCTGCTATCCAGCGATGTTGATTGGTTGATGGTTTTCAATGTAGTGAGTCCCAGGGACAGTGGTCATTTAAGGGAGTCCCGGGGAAATTTGAAAAGTTATCGTCAAATATTTTCCGTGTTTATTGCGCTTAAAAACAATTGATAGGCAGGCTATATATATAAATAATACCATGAAGGGATATAGATTTATACCATTTTTTATTGAAATGTAGGCTACTTGCTACAGGCAGAGAGGACAAATTAAACCAATGCACATAGTTGTGCCAATCTGAATTAAAATAGGGTTATTTTCCATTTGCTAGGCTGAGAAAATAAAACAATACAAACTACAGTACAAACAAACTGGCTCATAAAATTATCAAGTGCCGACTTGGATCAAAATAACTGTAAACTTTTTTCTGCAACTTGCGATGCACATAAGCCGCTGCGCTGTTTTGATGCGGTTCTGCAGGGAGAAGCCTCTCTCTGCTGGCACACTGGAGACGGGCTACTACGCACGCTACTTTCGCCAGTTTGACTCACTTCGGATACATTTCATTATTTTTGATTCTGGGGTAAACTGTCCCTTTGAAAAGGTCTTGATTGAATGAATGCCTTTATTGTTATTGCATGTTAACATACAACGAAATTAACCTGTCCCTCATGAGAAAACTGTTCCCATTCACTCTGCTCAAACATGCACTCACACATTAAGATACAAAAATGGCTGTTTAAAACATAGAAAATATGATAAGATAAAGGGCTGTAAAATTTGGTGAAGTGCATGCAGTTATTCACGTTGTTAAAATGATTGTGGTGGTGGAGGGGGGATGGGTGAGAGTTCAGTTTGTGTATAGCTGTGGGGTAAGAACTGTTCCTTAGTCTGGAGGTGCAGCATTTTGTGGCCCTGTAGCGTCTTCCAGAGGGCAGCAAAGTAATTATTGTCTTTAACAACCCTGCAGGCTCTGCTGTGGCAGCCAGACCTGTATACGTCTTCCAGGGGGGACAGAGGGAATCCAATTATTTTTTTGTGCTGCATTTACCACCCTCTGGAGAGCCTGCCTGTCTGCCGCTGAACAGTTCCCATACCAGGTTGTGATGCAGTACGTCAGGACGCTCTCCACTGAGCAGCGGTAGAGAAAGACTAGCAGTTTTTTTGAGAGGTTGGTCCTCAGTGACCCGAGGAAGTATCTGTTGTGCCTTTTTCACCAGGGAAGTGGAGTAGGGGTGTGATGAGACACTCAGCTCACAGGACGAGACACGAGATTGGGTTCACGAGAACGAGACGAGTTTTTAACACTATTTTAAAGAAAACTTAATAATAATTTCAATAATAATGAAATATGACTGGAAAAATAGTCTTTTATTCAATCGAAAGTCACATAATGAAAAATGAACACTGTGAAAGATTATGCCAGAAACTCAGATTGCTTCTCTCCTTTATTACTAACCTCTTCAGACCTAATAATTGTGGTGTCCCTCTCCCCTCCCAAACCCGTCCCTTAATCAAAAACGTATACATTTCTTACACTTACTTTTATTCTTGTATTTGTATCTTATTCTTTTTTAGCCTGTTTTATTTTCATGACCGTCTATTAATTGCTCTTTAATGTTTTATGTAAAGCACTTTAAATTGCCTCGCCAGTCCCTCCAGATTTCGCGATGGCAACAATTCACCCAATCACTGAATTCGGTGCGCCTCGCAATTTTGACCAATCACTGCAACTTTATCGCAAATTTGACCAATAACCGGAGTTTCCCGCGACTTCAACCGATCACAGCAGTCCCACGTGCCAGACTTTGTGTCAGTATGTAACTCTGAGAGCCACTAACCACGACTGACACTCGCACACACACAAACACACACGGTGGATGCACGAAAAACAAAAATGAGACGTAAACAATGACCAAAACTGAGGACAGCTACGCTCGTTATTGTAAGTGCAATGATAAGTTAAAGTCTAATAAGTACTTTATCAAACCATATGAATGTGTGGCCCATCCCAGGATAGTAAATTAAATTATGTTTTTGTCTTAAATCCACCAGCTATTTTCATTTATACCAACATTTGCAGCATCCTGAGCCTTTTTGGTAAGGTTACCAGGAAAACTCAGCCCAGAGTAGTTTTATTCTCCCTGAAACTCTACCACTATACTACAAACTATACCACAAAACAGCTTTTGTTTTTGTTGTTGCAATTTTCACTGTCTCTCGCAATTTCATTGCAACAAAAATTCAAAAGACATTGCTACTTTTATCGCAATTTTTTTTTACAAAAGCTGGCGCAATCTCAAAAAAGGCCGCGAAATCCTGGAGAGACTGCCTTGTTGCTGAGGTGCTAGAGAAATAAAGTTCCCTTGGCTTGCCCTACAACCTCAGCCAGTCAGTCAGTCGCCAGGCCATTTGAATGCTTTTGTCTTGTGCCAGTCAGTAGAGAACACCTGTCTGTCTAGGAAGTAAACATTAACTGCACGGCGATCTCGCTATTATATTATAGCAAACGCTGTCTCAAGAAGTTCTGAAAAGTGTAACCACACTTGTGTCCGCTTTACCGGCATTGCCGTGACTCACTGTGACTTTAAGAAACTGCAGAGGCAAATGTAACTTTCTGCGTGTGTGTTGGAGCTGAGCCCCGCTCTCTGTGAAAGATGCAGAGGACAGAGAAGCTTGCGCACGCTCAGGTACAGAAATTTGGCACCGATTGATTCAATGTGAATTTGTCCTCGTTAGTACCAGCGTAATTCTGCACTTTTGTAGGCCTACTGATATCGTGAGACAACCTTTTTTCTTAAATCAAAATCTTTTTATTTAGTTTCCAGTATAACAACGTGCAAAGCTGTCACTTTGTTAAAGACAGGTTATATGAAAGGAATAATTAAAAAACGTATGCCACATATTAAACCAACAACAATAAAAGAAAGTACTATAATCCCTCCCAAATCACTGCCAGTGAGCATTTGTCAGTATCAGCCTGTCACAAAAATAATCCACGATAAGTGAATGGATAGACTGTAATTCCATTAAACTGTGCTTGATTAATAAGTATTTATAAAGCCTCAAACAACAATTGAAATCACCGCCAAGTATAACTGAGTATGTGTTCAGGTCTGGAAGTAATGAAAAGAAAAAAAACGCTCAAAAAAAATGTACATCTTCAACATTAGGGTCACATACATTGACAAATACCACTAGGGTATTATATAATTTTCCAGCCACAATTACACACTGACCAAACTTGTCAGATAACACAATGTGGCACAAAGGAAATGTTCTGGCTGATAAGGATTGAAACTCCTCTGGCTTTAGACTGAATGGAAGAGCGGAACCTCTGCCCCACCCAACCTGACAAGAGACTTGTCCGAGCTACGAATACGAGTTTCTTGCATTAAGGCTATTTCTGTTTTGAGTTGTTTGAGATGAGAAAAGACCTTTCTTCTTTTAACAGGACGATTTAAACCTCTGACATTCCAGCTCACTAGATTAAGGTGTCTTTCCATGCATAATCAATAAAAAAAGTTAAGTTGTACTGTAGATACAATGAACCAAATGAAACCGAAGCAACATGTCAGTACAGGTTGAAAGTGACTAGTGTAAAATAATGTGCTTAAATATATTGCTAAAGTGTTACTGGCAGTGACAAACCCCCCCTCCCCACTAGGGCTGAACGATTAATTGCATTTGCGATAATATCGCGATATGTTAAAACGCGATTTCCTAATCGCAAAGGCTGCGATTTGGTCACGACTCGTGAGAGCAAATCAGTCTGCACTCCGCAGAGAAAGCATCAACTAGCATGCTAACGCTACGCCGTACCTTGAGCGGATTTCTGTCATTCAAACAACTCTGAGTTGTAGTTTAAAACTTTTACAGCCATTTTAATAAAATGAAGGGTTTTATTCGGGCTTGAGTCTATACATGCAGTTAATGGATACAGGCACACAGAACTCAAGGCTCGGTTGGCAACGATTAGCTCTGATTAGCGGTTAGCTCCGTTATAAAGATATGAGTGGAGGAGCTGCCACTGAGGGGGGTAACAATCAGACTAATAAATGACGTTCGGGGAGCTTTCACAGCAGCGGGGCCGCGGTGTTTCAACAGTTTTATTAGTACAGTTAATCCCACGGCAAGAACACCAGCAACTAGCTAACGTAACGATAGCCTCTCTGAACAAGTGCACACGGCAGCACGCAAGTTCACGAGAGGGAGGGGCTGGAGGCAGCTCCTCTCTGTGCACTGTAAAAAAAAAAAAAAAACACACTTGTGTCATTCATACATACATACATACATACATACATACATACATACATTTTTACTTATTTAACTGTCTAGTGTGTAATTGTGTGTTCATACTATAAATTATTATATTATTATTCTTTGTTGAATAATACAGAAGACAAAGAGCTTAAAAAATTAATCGAATCGCAATATTTGGGGGAAAAAAAAAAAAAAAAAAAAATCGCAATTAGATTATTTTCAAAAATCGTTCAGCCCTACTCCCCACCCAAGAAAGCTGCTTAAAAAATAAAAAGCAGCAAGCTCTTGCAAACAAACATTTTACAAATCGAATCTTCCCACCTAAAGCTAGACTATTTCTCCAGTTATGTACTGAAAATAAATTTAAGCACCTCTATAGTAATATTTTGGCTTATCCAAACAGCCCCCAAGGAATATGGCTATGAGGACTGAATATCAACTTTGTAATAACTGAACTGTGTAAACACTGAACTATGAGTCTACGAAACGGAAAACTCACATGGGTTAACAGGTCTTTGAATATATAAAACCCACATACAGGCCTAAGACTAGATAATATGTGGTAGCAGTCTACACACAAAGACTAATAGTTTTTAATTCAAAGTGCACGTATACTTGAGTGTAGCCATTTTATACAGATATCTAATAGGCACAGCAGCCGGATAAGTGCACACTTTCAGCCATGTAAACTAAACACAGACGTTAACTGACATGCTGCCAATAAGTAGAGCTCTACAATGTTACCTCCCATCCAGTGGGTTAAAAGTCCTTAAACAGGGTCTATATAAGGGTTTAGGTGACCTGGGGGAGGCCGTCGATGTATTTCTGCGCCTCCTCGGCTGAGTTTATCCACTTTCCGGCTCCACTGGACAACGTGAGACGGAGTCGCGCTGGTTATAGCAAGGCAGGTTTTAGTCCCAGTCTGTAAAGCTTTGTCATGACGTCCCGATACTCTGCTCGCTGGCTCTGAACGTCAGGGCTGTAATCCTCCACAATCCGAATTGGTTTGCCGCGAAACTCGAGTTTCCCTCTCCGCCGTGACTCTCTGATGAGGAGATCCATCGTCTGGTACCGATGCAGGCGAAGAATAACTGGCTGTCGTCTTTGGCCGGATGCCAGCTTAGCGTTTAGGGAGCGATGGGCTCGGTTGGGCGCCCGCTTTCAGTGGATTACAACATGTTGCAGTCCGAGTTTTACAGTTGAGTTTACAGTCCACCTGAAATCAATGATAAGCTCCTTTGTCTTTTTTATGTTTAGCGTCAGGTGGTTCACTGCACACCATTCCGTTAATTTTCAGACCTCGTCTCTGTAGGCTGTCTCATCGCCGTTCGAGAGAGTGCAGTCATGTGTGTAGAGGGCAGGGCTGAGCACACAGCCTCGTGGTGTACCTGTGCTGAGGGTCAGGCTCGAGGAGATGTGAGGGCCGAGTCTCACGAGTCTTTAGTTTCCTGACCAGTCTGTTGGGGACGATAGTATTAAATTAAAAGCGGCGCTGTAATCCAGACAGCATCCTAACATATGTTCCCTTCTGCTCCAGGTGCGTCAGTGCAGTATGCAGGGCTGCGTTTATGATGGCCTCAGTGGATCCGTTTGCCCTGTATGCATACTGGTCCTGGTCTAAGGCGGGGGAAAGGGTGGATTTGAGGTGTTCCGGAACTATTCTTTTACAGCACTTTGAAATGAAGGGTGTCAGTGATCTGGTTGTTCAGAGAGCAGATGTTTGTCTGCTTGAGGGCTGTCAAAAATTAGACAAAAATGGCATTTAAATATTAGTCATAAAAAACAGAGGTTCAAATATCTATTTTTGTGCATTATGTCCATAAGAGGGCAAACCAATACAACGGGAGACATAACTACTCTTGTGTGTGTGTGTGTATATATATATGAACATAAATAAAGATGTATTTTAAATGATATACATCCCGACACATTACAAAAAAAATTAAAATATAAAACTTCATTTTAACAATGTCGGTCCTCTCTCTCTCTGGATCGTGCAGGAGGCAGACATGATATTGGCGTCGGCTCTTATCGACAGAAATTTCTCGTTGTCTCTAGTAGCCGCATGACAGAACGTCATCAACGCGCCCACTCGCTCACTCTGAATTCTCTTCCTCTCAAGCCCCCATTGAATACACCAGAAAGAGATTTAAGAAGTCAGTGAAAACCTCTGCGGGCTGGTGAGCACAATCCCTGAGAACCCTCCTGGGGATCCCATCCGGGCCTGCTGCCTTCCTGACATTCACAGCTTTAAGAACTTGTTTGACCTCTTGTGTCTGCAGGGTAAATGAGTGGTCAGCAGTGTCCAGCTGGGGTGAACTGAAGTGGTCTGGCCCTTTTTCAAATTGGGCAAAGAAATGGTTCAGTCCCTCAGCCAGTGATGCACTGTTCCCTGTCAGTGGGTCTCTGCTGCTCCTGAAGTTGGTTAAATACTAGATGCCCTTCCACACACATGCCGGGTCCCTTGAGGTAAAGTGTCCCTCAATCCACTCCTTATATGTTGCCTTTTCTGTTTTTAATGCCTCTTTTGAGGTTATGTCTGGCCACACTGTACTGTTCTTCGTTACAGATACATAGGCTGCATCTCGCTCTCTCAGGAGAAGTTGGACCTCATTTGTCATCTATGGCTTCCTGTTTGGGAATACACAGATGTGTTTATTGATGGTGACAGACTCAACACAGCTCCCGATGTAGAAGAGTACAATTGATGTGTATTCCTCTAGGTCCGGAGTGGAAAACAGACTCCAGTCAGTGCGTTGTCCTGCAGCTGTAGGAATGCTCCCTCGGGCCAGGTTTTAACTGCTTTAATGGTGGGTTGGTGTTTCTTTATGATGGGCGGGAAGGTTGGGGTTAAAACCAGTAAAAGATGCTCACACTGTCCAAGGTGCAGCAGGGGAAGAGCTCTATATGCTTTAGGAATGTTAAAATAAAGACAGTCCAGTGTGTTCTCCCCTCTGGTTTAACATCTTCTTAACCCAGAGATGTTCAAATCTCAAGCACATATTACTGGATTGGTTTGACTAACTTGTATGCATGTATTGCTTGCACAATACATACAACATATGATCAGTCACATTTGGCTCAAGTAAAAAAGAAATCCCTAGTTTGTAAATTACGAATACGCCACAATTTTAGGATGTTTACGTTTTGTATTGTAAAAATATGCAATATGTTTTTTCTTCACAAAATGGAGGCATGGTTAGATATGAATTCCTTCATAAGGATTTATTCTGATGACAGAACAAGACAACACCCATTACATTTTCCTGCTTGAAGCATCCAAGTCATTATGAACAGTCATGCTGACCTTGGTCAGAAAAACAAGATATCTGGATATCTGTAGGAGAGAGCAGCCTGCAGGGAAAGGAACCATGCCAAGAGCATAGACAGCTCCGTTTACACAGCATGCTCTTTGCTTTTCAGAGGTCTTAACTTGACCCTACACACTCAGGGTCTTCCACCCACAATATCTCCCTCAAGGCTCTATACTGTTTAACACTTTTAAACACTCAAGAAAAAATACAGACCAAACATATTAGAACAAACTCCAATTACTAGGGTTGACCCAGAATAGTCGACTATTCGATTTATGGAGCCCGATTTGACTGTCAGTCTCACAGTCGAATAACTTTAGATGCGAAAAACGCTGGTTGATTCTGGCTATATAGGGGTGCTAAATTAATTAATTGCTTAGTTTCATATACGTCAGAAATGCACTCAGCATCCTCACTAACCCACAAAACCACTTTGACATTGTCATAATGTAATTTTAAAAAGAATTGAATAAAAACATTAAAAAGGCAGGGTTGGTAACATTTTTCAATATACATATATTTTTTTTTATATATTTTTTGAAATGGTCTTTACACCCCTAGTAAGCCACATTAGCTAGCATATGTTTACGTATTCCTATCACACAAAACGCTAATTTGTGTAATGTTACATGCTCATCGGTGTCTGTACATGTGTCATTTACATATTGGCTTTTCACAAATGTGCTGATGCAGGGTCCACGTTTTGTTTTTGTTATTATTTTATAGTTATGACAAGGATAATTACACGTCAACATCGTGGAAACATGGATCGATGAGATCACCTCTCCATAGTGGTCCAACTGTTTCACAGTCTCTCTCCGAACGGTGAGAAATGTTAGGCCTACAGCTTGATACAGAAGTGAAATGTTCTCTTTGATGGGCAACGCATACACAATGAGTTATCAATGATATTGGTACTACATGTTTGCGCCAGAAATTTTTTATATTACATTTATATTATATTCTGGCAGTGATTTTTACCGTTCCTGTTGTTCATTGTGGGTGTCTTTCTAGATTTTCTCTTTAGGACAATCACTGCCAGAGTAGTTTGGGTTAGGCTGCGTTCACACCGCCTGCGTCGGCCATCCGACAAAAAGGCAGGTCTTATCAATCATACTGAATGGCAGTACGTGCGTTTAGGCTGCAACGGGGCTTGCCGCAGGGAGGGGGGGGCACTCAAATAAACGCAGCGGGCCTGCGACTAAAAGTTGAGACCAACTCCACTTTTGGAGAAACCCAACCCCACGTCACGCTGCGGTGGCCAATGACGTAACCGGCGATTAGAGATACCAGTATCGGCTCCGATACTGCCTAAAACGCTGGTATCGGTAAGTACTGGAGTTTATGCACCGATCCAATAAAGCCCTAAAGAAAATCTACGTTAAAGTAGTTTGTTCTTTTTCCATTCTGACTGACTGTCAAACTGGATAATAAAAGAAAGTTCTGTGGCGTTTATTGTTTGAGTTTGTTCATGTTTCACAAAGAGTTTAACCTGAGCCAGGCTGTACAACAAAGATAGAAATCATATCACATCCATACAGGGATAGTAGTATACAGCTGTTAAAACATAAATTATATGACACAATGGTATCGGATCGGTACTCGGTATCGGCCGATACGCAAGTTCAGGTATCAGAATCGGTATCGGGAAGCAAAAAATGGTATCGGGCCATCTCTACCGGCGGTAGACTTATCAGTGTGTTTTGAGCTATGGTTTGAGGCAGTGTGAGAGTTCTGTACAGTAAACAGAAAACATAATTGCCTTTATTGCTGCCACAAGAAAGTTTTAAAACATTAGAGGGTAAAACAAAAAACAAGCATAGAATTGTCCGGGAGTTTGTGTAATAGTTGAAGGTTTCCTGCAACAACAAAGCACTCGCTATGTCTCTCTCTCTCTCTCTCTCTCTCTCTCTCTCTCTCTCTCTCTCTCTCTCTCTCTCTCTCTCTCTCTCTCTCTCTCTCTCTGCCCCTGTGAAATAAGCTGCCTTCAAGTGTGGTCGGAAACGTCAAAATGAATAAACGATCTGAGTGAAAACCGTAATTGTGAAATATAAAGTCTACTTGTGCTTTGTTGGGCGGTTTAAGAAGACAACAGGACATCGCACAACAACCCCCCATTAGGGGGGGCTCCATTTTGAATCAAAAGAATAGATTTTAAAAACAGTCACAAAAAAAAAAATCCCTTGCGGGATTAATAAAGTATGTCTTCTTCTTAAATGTGCATGTGTGCGCACACACACATAGCTAGACATGTGAAATTGACTGTCAAAGTGATGTACAATAGGGCTGTTGGAACGAATTCTGACAGTCAAATATAATTTGAATAGTAAAAAAATCAATACTATCTGAATACTGAAATTACTATTCGAATGTGATTTTTTTTATAAATATGTTGGCTAAGGTTAGCTAATGTCCCTCTTCTCACCTTGGCCTACCCACATGTGAAAACAAAATGCTTTTGTCAGGTCACATCTGATGAACAATACGTTGGCGGGAGTGAGAAACAAGGCATTGTGAGGTCTTAACATCACGGAGCACGTAACGTTAGTACAGGGGGAGTGACAGGCTGCGGCTGAAAATCAGAAGAAGGATGGGAAATAGTTTAAACGTGACTTTAAAAATCGACATCCACAGAGCCAAAATGTTATGCTATCATTAGTTAGCTCATTCTTGTTTCCTAACTGCGTCACGAGATAGACGAGCTTAGCTGGGAGCTTCATGGAGACAGCTAAAGTTAATGTTAGCTGTCCTACAGCTGTCAGAGTTATCTTTCACTTCATATAATACCTTCTAACAGCTGTATTCTCGGTAATGTGACAATCTGCAAGAAACATGTTGCTTATAAATCACTAAAATAGTAGTGACAGCACCATTTGGCGTAGTTATCAATGCCATTAGCATCGTGGCTAACACTTTTGTTACTTAGTTTATGACAAATCGTTTGGGCTGTGCTTTCTAACATGATGTCATTGTGCTAACCGAGCACCGTTAGCCTTTACAACGGAGCCGCTTCAATACACTTGTTAGATAATGTCATTACAGAGTTCTCTGTTGTTTGTCGCTGTGGGCTCGTGGTGGAAAATGATAGTAAAAAGAAAGCGGCGTGTCGGAAATGCAATGCGCCGTGACGTAATTCCCTTCAAAGCCAGCCTGATGTTTGAAGTCCCTCTAGTGGACAAACTGTGTAACAACAACCACATGCTTATAGTGGCATTAGCATAAGCCTGAGTAGTGTAGTACATATTAATAACAGAGTGAAGCATGTGAGCATTAAATATGCAAATATATATATTAAAAAAAATTTAATTCGAATGGTATTATAGAGGAAGATTGACAGCTCTAATGTACAATGCAATGGCGTCCCATGGTGGGATAATGCTGCAGGTTAACTTTATTTCAAGTAAGCAAACACCGGGAAAATGCAGAGCAGAGTGATGCCGAGATCGAAAAGTGGCTGATGTTCAGGGACTGTGGTACATAGGGCAGTGCTGCCAGGGGATCGGTTTATGCTGCTGTACCAAAGTGGCATATGCCATCAGCCACCGGCAAATGCTGCTGTGGTGAACGGCATGTGCCGCCAGGGGATCACCATATGCCTATGTACCACAGTGGCTGACCATCAGCCACTTTTCGATCTCGGGCGCTACTGGCAGTGTCAGCAGACTTTATTATTTCTTCTTCTTAATGTTAGCCTACTTAATGTTAATAGTAGCCTAAAGTTAGTTAACAGCTAATGAGTCAGCAGCCGGTGTTTGCATTTACAGTGAGTGAGCTTACGATAACATTATAATGTTACATTAAGAGTCAAAACCCTGCAACAGCTCAAATCATGTCACTGACGTTACTACTTAACATTACTTTCTCTTCTTCCTCCCCTATGGGACATAATGCATTATGAAAAGCACTTTGAATTGCTTTATGTCTGAATGGTGCTATATCATTAAATTGCCCTGCAATACCAATTACTTTTTTTACACCTGTGTTTTGTATATTAGATTATATATTTGTAGATTAGACTTTAAATTTTTATTTTTCTATCAAACACTATGTATTACTTTGTGCTCCGTTTCTGGAAAAAGTGGACATATTTCCAAAAAAATGGGAGTCCAAAAGATTGGTGCAGATGTGCCCTCCCCGTACTCTCATTTGCGGTCACAATATGCTATAACGTTACACATCACTTTTGCAACTTAATTGTGCACTCAAAAGGACACTGGCTGTAATGTATGTTACATTGTTTTAGTATGCAACTGTGATGGAAACCGGCGTGCCTCTTGTGCAAAAGCGTACGTTCTATTTGGCACGTACACACAAATCAACATAAAAAACTCAAATCCTTGCCGTTCTCTTGTGAACGTATACAATTCGCTAACTTTGCATTTCACATAAATGTAGGTAACTCAAAAAGGATATGTTGCTGACCGCAAAATGTGGGGCACTGCCTACAACCATACCAACCAAACCCATTACAAAGCTGGACCAATTCGTTTTGCTCACCCGAGAACGACGTAAGCACCACGGACAATCGACACAATGATAACGTTACTCACTTGCACGCTCATGTAGCTAAACACACAAGGCTAAACGCTAACGTTGGCTTACCGCAGACAGTAACGTTACCCAATTCTAACGCCAACAACATTACGGTTAACTAACGGTAGCTCCTGCAGACACAGCTAGCTATGAGCTAGCGCGAGCTGGTAGCTAGCTAGTTGAGCTAGCCATACCAATGGACAGATGTAATTCCATTTGTTCTAACGTTATTTAACGGATTAACGTTAGCCAAAATTAAACCACTGCACATGGGTTTTATTCGGTAACGGTTACATAGCTCTAAGATCAAACACACCCCCGGGTTATCCAGGAGCCAGGACGTAACGTTAACGCTACCTTTATTGTGAACGCTAGTTGGCCATCTTGTTGACTAACATTAACGGCAATTATGTGAGAGGAAACTCACCTTACAAAACTCTTGGCAATACTCAGAAGAGGACTGGGCTGAAGAGTCGCCGCTTTCTCTAACCACGACTTCTTGCAGTTCTTGCAGCCGTTGTCTGAGTTCCCTAATCGTTTCACTGATACCGTTCTCAGGACTTCGGTCCTGCTCGGCCTCCTCGTCCGCCATCTTCACACCCAGCTCCAGCGCGTACCACCACCGCGTAGCTACGTAGGCTTCTTCTTCTTCTTGGGTTTTAATGCAACCAGGGCGAACCCAGGGGCATTACCGCCACCATAGACATATACACCTATGTCTTTGAACGCCACCTTCTGCGTTGGAGTGTGTGTATTAAGTCCTATCCATTAACCCAGTGGTTCCCAACCTTTTTTCCTTGGCGCCCCCCCTACTTATGTCTAAGAAAAGCTGAGCCCCCCCTCCGAAACCGAAGTTGAGGTAACTGTCCCTTACCTTCTTTTTTGATGGAGTTATCAGCACTTTTACGTTTCTCCGCCATGTTTCATTCATAAAATAGTGATGCCGTGGCGGCAGGAAAAACGAGGATGATAGCAGCTAGCAGCTAGCAGCTGACCTGATGACAGCAGGGTCCCAGGTCAAGAGGTCCCGGAGGTTTGGCCTACTAAGTAACCTGCCTACAAGTTTAAGTGAGAACAAAAATATATAGTTTTTATACAGACTTTTGTATACATTATATATTCTAGTGTATTATCATAATTTCTTTAACATTTGCAAATATTTTTTTTTTTTACCTCAACCTCAAACCAGATAAAGACTCGCGCCCCCCCTGTGATCTTTGCCGCCCCCCTTAGGGGTCCCCGGACCCCAGGTTGGGAACCACTGCATTAACCCATTTTCTCTTAGAAAAATAACTGCACTGTATGCGCCACACTTGACAGGTTAATTCATGTTTTTATATTAAAAGTATGAATTCCAGCCTTCTTGAGATCTTGCATCATTTGCCTTTCTTTTTACAGACTACAAAAGGAAAACCAGCAGTGCTGGACCTGACCACCCCATAGACACACATCACATCACAAAGACAGACTTCATATCTATTACTAAAGCTGGCCCGATGCCATTTTTTGCTTCCCGATACCGATTCTGATATTTTCGTTGCAAAAAAATTACATATATCTTAGCAGAAAGTTGAAAATTTTTGCGTTTACTTCACACAAGAGCAGCCATTTTCCCCTGTTGCCATAGGAACGTTATGAAGTGATGTAATTACGCGACGTGAACATCATCGAAAAGCTGCAAACCCCGTGATGAAGCCATGATGAAACCGCAATTTTTTCAAGTTCCCGCAATTTCATCGCATAAAATTGCATAAATATCCCGCATATTCCATTGCATTTTTTAAGAAAACGTGCCGCATAATCAAGGATTTTTGCCCGCAACAATCATAAAAAAACTCTGCATTTTTCTGGAAGGACTGTATTTCTATCTTTGTTGTCGGTCTGGCTCAGGTTAAACTCTTTGTGAAACATGAATGCCACAGAACTTTCTTTTATTATGCAGTTTGACAGTCAGTTATAACGGAAAAAGAACATAAATAAACTACTTTAACGTAGATTTTCATTAGGGCTTTATTACTGGTATCGGATCGGTGCATAAACTCCAGTACTTCCCGATACCGATACCAGCGTTTTAGGCAGTATCGGAACATCTCTATCTATTACATGATTACACGCACAACAGACTCCCCAACCTGACAAGGCTCACATAAACACGTTGAATGGTTTTCTATGATATTAAGTTTGCCATTTGAATTGAACTGTCCAAGTCTTACATCTCTCCATTAGTGCATGTATAGGACCTGAGCATGTGTGTGTGTAGCCTAATTCAGGCCTGTGTAAAGTGTGTCATAACAACAGAGTGAAAACATTGTAAATTCCCCCTGCGGGATTAATAAAGTATACATTTTTATTATTCATTATTTTGTTTAAAAAAAACTCTATTGACTGTTATCAGTCTGATATCAGTCTATTGTGTCATTAGAGAAGTGGGCGTGGTTAGCTGATAAACAGGGTCAGACCGACACATTACATGAGGCTGAGGGGAGGCTGATTTAACCCAGGCAGCTGCAGTGTGTGAGAGACTGGAGGAAGAGTTTCAGATTGAGATTGGTTCCGGGGAGAGGAAGATGGAAGCGAGCATGCTGCAGGCTGACGCTGGGAAGCCATGCTTCCACCCAGAAAACACTATTGGAGAGAAAGACTGTTTATGATTGAGGAGAAGTTTTCTTGTTTTTCCAAAACACAACTTTTGTAAATACACCTTTTAAAGGCTTACGTGCAGTTTAGTGTCCCAAATTATTTTCCAAAAACTGAGTGTCCCAAATGATGAGGGTCTTATTTGAGACAGGTTAAGGTTAGGGTTAAGGGTAGGGTTAGGGTTAGGGTAGCACAGGTGGTTTAGCAGGTTCACAAATAATTATGGATATTGTATGGGGAATTTGGGACACTAATCTGCACGTAGGACATTGTATGGGGGGTGTATGAGGGGCTGGCCTGGTGATGATAATGACAAAGGAGAGGACGCTGAAAGGCGGACGCCGAGCAGCGGACGCCGAGCAGCAGACGCAGAGCAGCGGCCTCAGGCAGCTTAGGTTCTGAGTGACTGATCACCTTTAAGAAAGATGTAGCCTACTGTCACGCATTCCATTATGGGAGCATCCCTGTGTATCAATCTATGTGAGTTTCCAGTTTACTTGTTGCACACTCTCTTTCCCAAGAGAGAAATTAGATTTTGATAGTTCTGCCATTTTTGCAGGTGTTATCAAATTGTGTAAATAAGTCTATGTTTAAATAACTCTGTGTAAACAAGAATATGTGTAAATGGTGGTGTGGGAATTTTAGCAAAAACTTTTTAAAAAGTGAGGAAAAAACAAGAAAAGTGGAAAAAAAAAACATACAAAAATGGTGTAGGTATCACTTATTTTCTATGTTTTTTGTTATATGGGGGGAGGGATGTTATAATTGAATTGAAATGTCCAAGTCTTATTTTGTTAAAAAAAAAAAAAAAAAAAACTTTCCTGACTGTTCTGATATCAGTCTAGTGTCTTTAGAGAAGTGGGCGTGGTTAGCTGATGGACAGGGTCAGACTGACACATCACATGAGCGGGTGTGTTTGTGGAGGCTGATTTAACCCAGGCAGCTGCAGTGTGTGAGAGACTGGAGGAAGAGTTTCAGATTGAGATTGTTTCTGGAAGGAGGAAGCTGGAAAGCCACGCTTCCACCCAGAAAACACTATTGACTGATTTTGTTATTAAAATTGTACAGAAACCTTTCACTCTTCCACTACTTTATTTCAAACTATCACCTTTTCCTCTAATTTACTTAATGGGACTTAGTAGGCCTGATCTATGGTGTGCCCTCGGCAGTCAGCCTCACCAACAAGGCCCTGGACCCCCACTGACTCTTAACCCCCCAACCCCCTTCCACCCCCATCCCTAGTCACTACACTTTGCATTAACCTTCATCCTAGACTATACATTCCATTGCACATACAGTATGTATTATTTAGCAGATTCTGCACCCAACCCATTCTGCGTTATGTATATATATATATATATATATATATATATATATATATATATATTTGTTTCTGTATGTATTGTTTATTTCATATCATTGTTTAATATGTGTTTGTTTTATGAATGCACCATTCCCCAAGGCAAATTCCACATGAGCGTAACTTATTGTGGCAATAAACCCTTTTCTCTGTACAGCTTGTTTTGCTTACCAGTCCACCTCTTCATTCCCCTTCAGTACACGGCTACATGTGCAGGAACGCGCATAAACTGGATTGAAGTCCCTTGATGCATGAGTCTACAGGGTTATCCAGGGCGCAGCACTCAAGCCGTTTTGGGCACCACCTTAGCTAAATTAATGTAAACACAACGTGAGTATCAAATCTAACTAAATTACTTTTCTCAGATCTAATACTTGTAGTTGGTTCCCAGTGGACTTCTTTAGCAAGTGTTGTCTTTAAGCTTTTTGAGCGTTATTTATTCATCACATGCTTTAGTTTTTCGAATGTTTAGACACATATAGCCTATGAAAATTATAATGGTCCAAAATGATGTGAAATAGCATATTTTGTCTGTGAAAAACTTAACATTTTCTTGAGGGAGGATCCCTAAACCCCCTTTACAACACATTATGTAATAAGACGTCAAAATGTAATACATTTTCACTTCATTATAGATAGATAGATAGATAGATTTTTATTGAGCCCAAAAAAATGGGGAATTCCAGTGTTGCAGCAGCAAAATATCAGACACACAGCACACATACAGAATATACATGAAATATAGGATACAATATACATGAAATAATAATAGGATAGAATATAAGAACAAATAATAAAAAAAAAAATATATATATATATAAGTTGGGAATAAAAATGTACAACTGTTTAACTAGTATAAAGTTGTAGATAAACCTATTGTGCAAGGTGCACTTAGTGCAGTTGTGATGTCTATGAGTCTTATCTAACACTCAGTGATGAAGTGTTAAAACGTTTTATTGCCTGTGGTAGGAATGATTTCTTGTAGCGGTCAGTGCGACAACGAAGCTGTCGGAGCCTCTTAGAGAAGGTGCTCCTCTGTTGGACCAGTGTGGGGTGGAGAGGGTGGTCGGGGTTATCCATGATAGATAATAGTTTGTTCAGTGACCTCCTCTCCACCACAGCTTCAAAAGTGTCCTGTTTGCAGCCAATAACGGAGCCAGCCTTCCTGATCAGTTTGTTCAGTGTGTTTGTGTCGCTGGCTCCGATGCTGCTGCCCCAGCAGATGGCGGAGGAGTACAGAGCACTGGCCACAACAGACTGGTAGAACATCTCCAACATTCTGCTGCACATGTTGAAGGATCTCAGCTTCCTCAGGAAATAGAGTCTGCTCATCCCCTTCTTGTAAACAGCAGTGCTGTTGGTTTTCCAGTTCAGCCTGTTGTCAATGTTGACACCCAGGTATCTGTACTCCTCAACCATGTCCACATCTCCACCCAGGATGCAAAGGGGCTGCGGAGCCGTTCCCTTCCTCCTGAAGTCAATCACCATCTCTCTGGTCTTATCCACATTCAGCAGCAGGTGATTCTTACCAGACCACTCCACAAAGTCGTCCACCAGCGCTCTGTACTCTCCCTCCTGTCCATCCCTTATACACCCAACAACTGCAGAGTCATCAGAGAACTTCTGGTGACATGACTCTGAGTTGTACTGGAAGTCTGTGGTGTATGAGGTGAACAGAAAAGGAGACAGCACAGTCCCCTGTGGAGCCCCCGTACCACTCACCACCAGATCAGACAGAACACGGTCCAGACGGACAAACTGTGGTCTGTCTGTCAGGTATCAGGTCAGTCAGTGATCCAGGAGACTGTGGACGCACCGACACTCATCCTCTGCAGATTCTCACCTAGTAGCAGTGGCTGGATGATGTTGAATGCACTGGAGAAATCAAAAAATGTGTTTCTCACAGTGCCGCCACCGGCATCCAGGTGCAAATGAGCTCGCTGCAGAAGATAGATGACAGCGTCGTCCGCTCCCAGACGAGGCTGGTAGGCAAACTGTAGAGGGTCCAGAGAAGATCTCACCTGCGGCCTCAGGTAGGCCAAGACCAGCCTCTCCATTATATAATAACACCTGCATTATGTAATAATCTGCCACATTTTGTTATAAAAAAACCCTGATTAATTTTTTTTTTTGTTATTTTTTTTTCTGGTTTTGTTTTGGCGTTTTACAGATATTATTTATTAGATATTCATTTCCACAGGAAATGTTCAATGGACTCAGAAGTGTTAACAATTGTCTGGAAGGGGGTGAAAGAATGTTGCAATAAAGTATAAAAAAAATAATAATCCCTGAACGCAATGTTATACATTTCTCCGCATTAAGTAATACATTATTAGCCTACATAATTCGACAGTTCTTACAAAATGCGGGGGTTGCACTTTTGGGTTTTTTAAAGAAATTAGGCTAATATAAAATAATATGGTGCATTATGTATGAATCATGGTGACTCACAATTCATTTTAAAAATATAGGCTACTAGGCCTATTTGTCTCTTCATTTAGGTTCCCATGTTAATGGATTGGACCGTAAAGCTCACATTGGCTCAGCTGCGTGTCAGCAACAGCACAAAAGCCTGTGTTTGAAGATGCTATAAAGTAGGCTTATGACAATAAAGATGAAAGAAAGAACTGAAATGAAAGAACTTGTCAAAAAAGAACTCGCTATTTAGAAACACTCATACTCGCGCGATTCCAAAATTAGCCGATAAACATTATATTTTTCACCATACATAACCATGGGGGCACACACACACACACACCACATGAAAAGTTTAAAGATAAAAAATATAAAAAAACCTTTTTTTTATGTTAACAACATGTGCTCATCAATTATAACACAAGCTAAGTTTCTGACGGAAAAATGTCTTCCTTCACTCTGTTTAAAACCATATGAATGTATTCATTTGCGTATTTTCCCAGTTCATAGACTGATTTATTGACCTTTTTTGTAAAATTTAGAGAAAATTAGCAGTACTATAAGGCCTATTAACTTACAGCCATTGTGTGCCTGAAGACCAATCGTTTGGTAGAGAAATGTCTACCATGCCAACAATATCATCAGATATCATAGTATATTTTTAAAATTAATTTTGAGTCACTATGATTCATGCTAGAATTCATAAAATTAACATGACATTGTTATAAGTACAGTACAGTACAGTACAGTCCGCCCCATGTGATTGACTGTTTACTCCACACACCCCCTCTACAGAGTCTTCTTCTGTCACTACCACCTCTTTCTCTCAGGATAATGTTAATAGTTTTAAACCCCCCTACAGCCCAGCATTGGTAATTACACATTCTGGTTGGATTGGCAGGTTGAGCACTGCCCCCCCCCTGGTGGCTGAAACGGGTAATTGCATTGTTGTCTGGCCATAGATACATCTTGTGTAGATTTGGACTTTAATACGTTTTATTCCACATTGTTTAAACGGCAAAGTGGATCTACTGATTGCTGTGGATTACTTTTTTTTTTCGTGTTTACGGCAAAATACAGATCTTTTTTCTTAACGTGTCTTAACGTTTTATGGTGTGATTGCACTTCGTTTCTGCGTTTGGATAGGCATCTCAACAGACTGTAGGTCGAACGTTGATTGTTCACTGTTACATTTTAGTTGAATTTAAGTATTGGGGCATTCCGCCACCGTCTGTCTATTGCGTTCCAAGACAGCCGTGCCAGGATTGGATTTCATAAGGGCGAATTTTTAAATTGTTACAATGTAATTTAAAATCGGCTTTAAAAATAAACATATATGTTTATTTAGCATGTTTGTTTTGTTCATATGTGCTCGTGCTGTGTTCCCCAAGTGGTTGGCCAGGTCTCAGCTGCTACAATGAGTTTTATTTTTTTTTGCCCCCCCTGGCTCGAATGTCAAACTCCGCTTATGGCTCGAGGTTGTGTATAAAAACTGCTTTCAAAGTCGGACAGTACCCATTGGGGTTTTTTCCTTATTTGAACTGCAGATGACCAAAGTTGATAGTTCTAATCCGTTTTATTGCATTTTAATCTACTGACCTCCTGGTTCAAACAGTTCTTTTTTGTCAGAATTAACAGTGGGAATTCTCCAACATGTACAACAACATGGTTAAGGAGGCGAGGACATCTTACTTTGCTAACCTCATTTCTTCCAGTAAACGTAACCCTAAAGTCCTTTTTGAAACCATCAACAATATTGTCAATCCTGCTCCTCCTGAAGTGCCGGTATTTTCAAATAAGAACTACAGTGACTTTTTCTATTTCTTTGTAAATAAAATTAGTGATGTCAGAAATGGCATTATCCCCTCTTCTACACCCTATTCGGTTCACTCGAGCCGGCCTCCAATCTTGAACTGTTTTGCTCTGATTTCGCTACAAGAACTCACTGATCTGGTTAGCAGTATGAAATCTTCCTCAAGCCCAGTAGATATTATACCAACTTCCTTTTTTAAAAATGTTCTTTGGTCTGTGAGTACTTGGGTTCTCTCTTTACTCAACAGCTCTCTGCAGTCTGGTTGTGTCCCTTCGTATTTTAAACATGCAGTTGTTCAGCCACTACTAAAGAAAACCAACCTGGATACATCAATTCCCGAAAATTATAGGCCCACTTCCAAGATGCCTTTTATTTCCAAAATTTTAGAAAAAGTTGTTGCTAAACAGCTCACTGCTGTCTTTAATACACACAACATTTTAGACAAATTTCAATCTTGCTTCTGTCAGAAACACTCAACCGAAACTGCTCTTCTTACAGTGTCCAATGATTTATTAATGTCCTCTGACATGGGTGAATGCTTGGTTTTGGTGCTGCTGGACCAAAGTGCAGCTTTTGATACAGTGGACTAAACATCTTCCTTGATAGACTTAAGCACTGGGTTGGTATCTCAAGGAGTGCCCTGGATTGGTTCACCTCTTATCTTTCAGATAGAAGTTTTTCTGTGTCACTTGGTCCCTATTGTTAAGAAACTGCTGACCTTTCCTGTGGGGTGCCTCAGGGTTCTGTGTTAGGTCCAATTTTATTTGCTTTGTATATGCTTCCCCTAGGACATATAATTAGCCAATTTGGAGATATCCGCTACCACTTATATGCAGATGACATCCAGCTATATATCTCTTTTAACCCGGATGAGACTGACAGTGTTGGAACTGCTCAAATGTTTGACTTCCATCAAGGACTGGCTGTCAAACAACTTCCTACAGCTCAATGAAGATAAGACCGAAGTCCTTATTGTTGCTCTGGACACTACAACTTCCGAGATTACTCAGCTCTTGGCATCCCTTTCTTCAGTGGTACAGTCCAAACATCTTGGTGTTATATTTGATAATAACATGTATTTTGATCATCATATCAAATCACTGACCCGCACATGTTTCTTTCAATTAACATTTGTGTTGTCCTCTGGTCAAATTTGACCCCTTTTCAAAGTGTCTATATAAATTTCAACCAAATTGCCCAAAAATAACATGGATAGTTCCGTACATGAAATGGGCTGTAATTATGCATCAACATATGTTCCTCTGATCTTTACTAGTAGCTAAAATAATTAATAATTTCTGGTAACAAAATATTTAGGCAGAATTTAATATGAATTAGTTTTATTGACCATGACTTAAAAAAAAGAAGTGTAAAACTAGCGGTGATAAGTTGGAATGAAGTTGGCTAAGAAGATGTAACACAGAATTAGGTGATAATTTATACTTTATGCTTAATAAAACAGGCAAAACAGACCGGTCATTTTTTTACCATGGTTGAGGACAACACAAGGGTTAAGAAACATTGCCAAACTTAGAGGTGTTGTTTTCGTATTCTGAGCTTGAGATGATCATTCATGGATTTATATCATCCTGGCTTGATTACTGCAACTCCATTTTCACTTTGTCTTAGTAAGTCGTCCCAGGACCGTCTACAACTAGTCCAGAACTCTGCTGCTAGGCTGTTGACCAGGTCCAGCAGGATGTCGCACATCTCTCCAATTTTATACTCATTATATTGGCTTCCGATAAAGTTCAGGATCCAATTTAAAGTTCTTGTTCTGGCTTATAAAGCTTTGCATGGTCTGGCACCTGTTTATATCTCGGACCTGCTCCATCTGTACACTACTACGGATGGACCGTACCCTCAGGTCTTCTAACCAAGGATTACTGGTGGTCCCACGCACTCGTTTAAAAACTAAAGGTGACCGTTCCTTTGAAGCAGTGGCTCCAAACCTGTGGAACGCCCTTCCTACTGTCTTACATTCTGCAGTCTCTTTTGAAGCTTTTAAAAAACAGCTGAAGACACATTTGTTTAAATTCACTTTTGACTCTTGTTTGTAACTTTGGGTTTTAGGTTTTCATCATTGAAATGATTAACACTGGTCATTCAATAATTATTTTCTTTTTTCCCTTGTTTATTATCTATTGGATTTTACAGTATTGTGTGTAAACTTTGGGTTTTAGGTTTCTGTTGGATTGTACTGTATTTTTACAAATGTTTATCATGTGAAGCACTTTGTGACTTTGTCTGTAAAAGGTGCTATATCAAATAAACTTATTATTATTATTATTATTATAAATCATTTTGGTTGGTTATTACATGCACTATATTTTTACATTTTTGTTAAAAAAAAGTGCAACCCCTACATTTTGTAAGAACTGCCTTATTATGTAGTCATTTTCTTACAAAATGCAGATTATTACATAATGCGGGTGTTATTACATAATGAAGTGGACATGTATTATATTTTGACGTTTTATTACATACTGCGTTGTTATTACATAATGCTTTGTTATTACATAATACGTTGTTACACCCCTCGCCAAATATTCCAGCCAGTATATGTCGATCAGTGGTGTTGAGTGTGTCCATGGCTCAGCCTCTGGAATAACTACTGTTGGGGTCAGCTAAGTCTATATCTTCGACGTTCCACTTCTGGGATTGCTCCGTTGCAGACAGAAATCATTTAGGCTGGATATTCGTTGCCTTGGGCTTCCTTTGTGTTGGCATTTCCTTTGTGTTGACTATTGTTAACCTTTTCTCAGATCCAGGGGCGTTGTACTGAATTCCCACTGTTCCCACTAGGTGGCAGTATTAGTTAGATAAATGGACAGGCAGGCCCCTGTGTCTATCTCTCTAACCGGAGACCCATTGTAGATGAGGAGCCGGCCTACAGCTGTTACGGATATACATATTCATCCTGCTAATAATTCTTATAGGCGTAGCACAAAATTCTGGGCCCTGTAGAAAGGGATTTTCTATGGGCCCCTCCCCGCATCCACAGCTATTCATTCTAGCATCTTTTTGGGTCCTCCTCACATGAGGGCCCTGGGTACTCAGTCCCCCCCCCAGTCTGACGCCTGTGCTCAGATCTCTGCAAGGTAAATCAGCTAGCTAGACTATCTGTCCAATCTGAGTTTTCTCGATTGCCCGAATCGATTGTGATTGGTTTAAAGAAATGCCAATAAACCAGAGCATGTTTTTCTCCCATCCCGGAATGCTGTGTGGACTAGCCAGACCTTCCTCCGCAGCGCCGCGGTGGAGAAAGGTCTGGCAAAGCGAGACTAGGCTCAGGTTGATATTAATAACCCCCATGTCCTCTGCATACCTTTTGCCAGCCCACCAAAAGCTTTCTCTTTGTCCTCTGTCTTTTCTCAGCACTCCAATACCACTTCATACAGTGTTGTTCTTCATGTCCTTTGAGGTCAGCGTTGGTCATTAACTGCTTCCTTTTAATATTTAGTAACATCTCTCCCACTAGGACTTGCAGGGCTGAAATGGTGGATGATTTCACTGCTCTGCAACACTGTCTTGGAGATTGTGCTTGTGTCTTATTTAGCAGTTCCAGCAGAGCTTCTGAGGCTCAGCCATAGACTAGACTACCATTATCAAGTACAGAAGGAATCATTGTCACATAGGCTAAATTGTTTTTATTGAAGTCTGCCCACCATTCCACCCCACTTAGGTAACTCATTATATGAATAATAATAATATTAAATATTCTGACACTTTTCCACAGTTTTATTGATGTGATCAGCCGATGTTAACGTAGAGACAAAATAATTCATAAGAATCTAAAAACATTCACCCTCTCCAATGCCCTTCCATACATCTGCAAACTCATCAACTTTTTCCTGGTCAAAACTACTGTTGGTTTTCTCAACTGAAAATGCAAATCCCTAATTATGTGCCCACTGCTTTCTGAATCCTCCCATTAATGTGCAAGATATTCCTTACCCCTTTTCCATAGTGCATCGCCACCTGCAAAAAGAGATCTTTCAATATCTGGTTGTATTTGGGCAAATAACTAATTTAATATTAGTATTGAAAAGATTAGTGGATTTATTACATTCCCTTGTTGGGTCCCATTTTCCACTACAAATCGACTTGATATTTTATCCAGTTGAATACCCTCCCTCCTACACCCATCTTCTTTAACTTTATCAGAAGTCCCTCTTTCCACATCATGTCATAGGCATTTTCAACATAGAAAATACTGCTGTAAGTGACTCTTTATACTCTTTTCTAATCTCATTTTCTAAACAAATCATGGGATCCAGAGTTCATTCCATTCCTAAACCCACTTTGATAGTTGGCTATTCAGTTATCATTCTCTCTATGACCTTGAATTCCTTCCTCCCACACCCTGTTATAAAGACCCCAAAGTTTCCTTAAAGCTGGAAGATTATCTGTGGTGGAAATTTTGCCAGTTGTGTTACACAACAATATTAATAACATGAGAGGAAGCAGGCTTGGTATATATATGTATATAAGTTTAAAGTTTCTTCAGTGTCAGCAGATGCTGTGACTTCAGACCAGCATTTACACCTGCAGCTAGCTGTAATCTGAGCTGCTAGAGCTGTTTAAAAGGGATACTCCCAATAGTGGAAAGAGAAAAAGAAATTAGGCAAGGAAAGTTTAATCTCATCTTAAAATTGGTTGTATTAAAATGTTCATATTATGCTTTTTGGCTTTTTCCCTTTCCTTCATTGTGCTATATATCTTTCTTGTGCATGTTATAGGTTTACAAAGTGAAAAAGCCCAAAGTCCTCTCCAAAGGGACTTACCATCTCCAACAGAAAACACTGTTCACAAACTGCTCCAAACAGCTCTATTGTAGTCCAGCCTTTACTTCAGAGACAAACGTGGTCACTTTGTAACACACGTTATAATGCTCGTCTAGCTGCTAGCGTGGCACGCCCTCATACTCTCCTTCTGACTGGCTACTAGTCCTTACCTAGCTACTGCGCATGTGTGACTCCCAACAAAGATGGAATAGAAGTGTGATGCCTCACTCTGTAGCTAAAACAGAGAGCTCAACACACAGGGTGAAAAGAGGAGCTGCAGCAATGTGCAGTACAATGAGCACTTTAAGAGAACTGGCTATGGCATTTGAAGAGAAAACCCCATTTATTCCAATGAAAGATGCTTGCAGACACTCATGGTTTCCAGATGATGTATGAAACCAGACTTTTTTCTCAACAACTTTTAGATGGATTGACATGAAACTTAGTACACACATTCATGTCAACCTAGTCTATATCCATGTTGTTCCACTTCCGGTATTGTTCATGTGCTGCCGGAAATTCCGCCGGATGTCTTTCATTTCGGCGGGATGTCTGTTACCTTCCGCTTTCTTTGTGTTGGCATTCTAAACACCGGTGGATTTCTGAGGACTATGGTTAACTCCTCCATAGATCTCTGCAGGGTAAATCCAGACAGCTAGCTAGACTATCTGTCCAATCTTTTCTGTTGCACGACTAACCTTTGAACGTACACATGGAAGTTCAAAGGTTAGAACTTGTTTGGGTGTTCCACCCAAACAAGTTCCTTCCTGAGGCTTTTAAACCAAAGGCGGCAATGGCACCGCTGTGCTCTGAAATCCATTGTTTTTAACAGCGTTTCGCTGCTTCGACCAAAGCACGGGCACAGCGGCAAGCACAGCGCAAACCATGTTTGGTCTGAAAGACGGGTGGGTAAACCCTAACCCGCCGAAAACACACCAAGCAACGGCGAAGTGCTGCCAGCAGTGAGCTGCCATTTAATATCTGAAAGCTGCGGCGGCCACTCCGAACTCAGCAAGCCTGCAGCCAAGCAGTAACAGTCATGTGCATCCTGTGACATGTTCACCTATGTTTACAAAGAATATCTTCCCGTTCGCAACACATGAACATGCAGCAGAAAAAATAAAAACATTGCAGAAATACTTCGCCAATGCTTGCTGTGTTTTCGGCGTTAGGATGAATTGTATTGTATTCTTCTAGTGCCATCATCAGGCCAACATTTTGATGTGTCCAATACATATCATAGCCAACCTACACTGGTTTATAATTAAATGCATGCAAAACTAATGACATCCCCATTAGCCGCAGTGGTATCTTGTTTTTAGTGCTAAACTCTCAATCCTGTGTTGGAAACCTATTATTTTGCTTGTCTTTTAATTATAAGGGGTCTAAGCACCAATGATGTTGGAACCCTATAGTTGCTGGGTTTTTTAGGGGTTCAAGCACAAATGCTATGGAAACTCTACAATTGTATTATTTTTTTGTTGACTAGTCCAAACCTTATTGGTTTTGATGGGTTTTGCCAAGTACCCTTATGTGCAGGTCTGGTCTGTATAGGGGCATGGTTAGTTGACTGCACCGGGGAAACAACGCTTTTAGGGACGTTACATCTCTGGGGGCTGGGAATGGGTGCCTTTGGGGGTGGAGCCTACTGCCGCCACAGCATGAAGCAGAAATCTCAAAGGTTGTGGTAGAACTCCCCTCCCCCTCGAGGAAAACCTTACTCTTTGTCCATACTCTTTACCACAATGTTAATTTTGAATTGCTGATGAAGACTTGAAGTGTAGTCACAATGACCCCAAGCAATAAATAGTAAGAGAATTGGAGAAAAAAACAGACAGGATTTGCTAATTCATTATTTGGAGCTGAAAAAAAACACAAATGATAATAAATAGGAATAAAATCTATATAATGAACGGTAGTTATAAATAATTCTTTTATTGAAAAAAACAGGCAATGTATTGTTTGTGAAAAGCATAACATCACACTTCATATTGCCAGTAGACAGATTGCAACTTAGTTAAAGGTGTCATGATTGTGAGTTATGTTCTGTTTCCTGTTTTATTTTGAAGTCTGTCTTGTCTCCCTTGTCTTGTCTAGTTTTACTTCCTGTCTTTAGTTTTCCCTCCCTGGTGATTGCCCTAATGTGTTTCACCTGTTTGCCCAGCCTAGTGTCACCTGTCCCTTGTTAGTCCTCGTTACCTGGTTTATTTAGTCTCTGTGTTGTCTTTGTCTGGTGTCGGATCATTGTGGTGCGGTATGTCGTGTCGTGTGCGATATGTCGTGTCGTGTCGTGTCGTGTCGTGTCGTGTCGTGTCGTGTCGTGTCGTGTCGTGTCGTGTCGTGTCGTGTCGTGTCGTGTCGTGTTGTATGTTGTGTTGTGTGCTGTCGTGGCTACTAGTCTCCTGTGTTTTTTGCTTCCTGGTCTTCAAGTCTTTCGGGATTATTTTGTGTTGTCTGTCTGCCAACCTCTGGAGTCCGTTTCAGAAAGCAGGTTTAGTGAAAACTCTGAGTTTGTTAACCGTGAGATGAGGGGAACTCTGGGTTTTCTGTTTCAGAAAGAGAGGTAACTTAACCTCAGAGTCAGTTACTATGGTAACTGAGTCTGTGAACCTAACCTGGTCGGGAGCAGGTTTTCTTCAAGAAACCTCGAGTTTCTCTCTCTCGAGTCTCCTCCCTCTGACACAGTGCACATTAATTTCCTCGTTCATTCATTCAGTCTGTATCAGGTGCATTTTATTGCAGTTTGTTATCTGCATGAATAAAAACTTAATAAATGAAAACTTATTGTTAGGCAGATTATAAAACGTTTTTTTCTCAAACATGTCATGTCCTTTTGTCGACGATCCCGTTGATGAAAAAGCTGTATTACTTCACAGAGTTTACGTCGGGAGATGATATTGAGTCCCGACTAAATGTATTTTCATTTCCACATTTTTTCACGGTCCATCAGATATGTAGATAGGCTACCTTACCCGTCCTCATATGACTAACATCCACCATCGTGAACATGCTTTTACATCCCAGCAGATTCTTTGTGTCGCATTACGTTTTTTGCAAATGGCATTTTACTTTATTGGTGATGCTGATCATACTGTAATAGTAGAGCCACTGTAGCCGTCAGAAAAGTGACTCGCTCTGAAACGTTTTTTTTAAACGTTTTATGTAGTTGTACCCTGGACACAAACCAGTGAGAGCCATTAAAAAGAAATAAATTATTATACATTATAGTTCTGTTAATGATCATGGTGCTGCAGCCTCAGAATGGGATATAGTAGTAGTCTAGGCCAAGCTTACTTTTTCGCCCACAGGATTGCACCCAAATGAAATTATAGGTGTAATACAATTTCAGTTTTCACCAGTAATATAACTTAACTGTGATTAAATATGAAATTAATACACTGTTAATGCTTATGCATTGACTCAAGCAGCAATTTTCTCCCACAACAATTCTCTCTCTGTTGCAGCAGCAACCACTGTCTTGCTTTTTTAACGAAATACATGTTCAAAGTCGTTGTTTGTGCGCATGAGTATTTCCGCCGACCCGTTTGTTTGTGGTTGTTACCATGGTGAATCGTAGTATGGCTCCATTCATGCTGCCTTTTTATTGTGGTGGTGCACACGCGTGAACATACTCGGAGTTGATTGAACCAACTCATATCAGCTGTTCTGGAACCGAAAACTCAGAGTTGCCCATCTCAGGGTAAATCAACTCAGACATCAGGGTTAGACTCAGAGTTTGTTAAACCTCCTTCCTGAAACGGACCCCTGGACACTCAGATTTGTAAGTTTTTGTTCAATAAACTCCTTCTTATCTGCATTTGGGGCCAAGCTTTGTCTATCCCTCGTCAAGCCATAACAAAAGGTGTATACATTCCCTTTTAACCTCAAACCTATGTGTGCTCTTTTATCTTGAGTAGCTTTTTAAAAGCCATTTTGAAATCGTCATTGAAGCTGGTGTACAGCAGGGGGTTAATGAGAGAGTTGATATAACCCAGCCATGTCAGGAAGTCTGATATAAGCGGAGAAGGCTGTACCATTTGCAGACCCACTAGGACCTCCTTTGAAAAGAAAGGCAGCCAGCAGATAATGAAGGCCCCAAGGATGAGGCCGAGGATTCGAGCTGCTTTCCTCTCACGTGAGGTATATATTTGGTTCTTCTCATCCTGCCCGTCCATGTCTGTCTCAAAGGATGAGATGCGGATGGTAGTGTTGAGTTTGTCAGTAGCCAGCATGGGATCTGAGTTGGACAAGTACGACATACAAAATGTGTGGGAGACACGGCAATGGTCCACAGAGTTCTGACTGCCCATGCTGCGGCTGCTGAGGTGGCGAGAAGAGCCACGCTTCTGGTAAAGAGTTTTTGCGGCATTGTAAATCCTGTAGTATAAGATAAGAATGATGAACATGGGAATGTAAAATGCCCCCAAAGTAGAGTATATAGTGTATCCCAGGTGATCATGCTCTATGATGCACTGTTGGAGGCTGCCGCTGCTTGGCCTCTGCCTCCAGAATAAGGGTGGCATGGATATTAAAACTGAGATGACCCAGACTATTCCCACCATGATGGCTGCGCGGCGGGCCGACCTCTTGCGAGCATACTCGATAGCTTTGGTGATGGCCCAGTACCGGTCCAGGGCAATGACGCACAGGTGCAGGATGGAGCAGGTGCAGCAGGTCATGTCCATGCTCAACCACAACTCGCACACCACCTGACCCAGGGACCATGTCTCCATGGTGATGTAGAGGATGCTTATGGGCATCACGAGGAGCGCCACCAGGAAGTCAGTGACAGCCAGAGAGCAGATGAGGTAGTTGGCGGGCAGGTGGAGCTTCTTGGTGGTGCAGATGGCGACGATGACAGCGGCGTTAATGAGCGCAGTGAGGAAGGTAAGGAGGCTGAGAACAACAACCACCACCGCCATCCCGTCTGTGAATTGGATTGCCTGTCGGCTGCTGGCAGGTGGGACAGTGCAGTTTGTGATGTTAGGTCCCCAGGCGCTCCACCCTGGGTAGCTTTCCTTGTCCATCCCTAGACCTGGGCTGGCCACTTCCTCCCTCCCAGGGAGACAACGCTCCCTCACGAGTCAAAGGTCAGTCTGAAACAACAAAACAGGCAAATACTACATTAGAGACAGTCAAAGTACCCTTTCAGTGTTCTACACCCAGTTCAGGTTGCTTCCTGCAGTCCACACAATGCATGCTGGGATACTCTGCAAACTGATATGAATAGAAACCTGCTGGCAAAGAGAATGGAAATATATGGTACTTTGTTAAGGTTTTATGCTGTTGTGTATAGTGGTTTGTCTAATGGTTTGACTCTTCTGTCTGACACTTTGGTCCATGACAAAAAAGTATTTTAAAAATAAATGGTCTGATTGCAATTGCTATTTGCAGTCAACCAATGGCAATTAGTAAATTCAGTAAAACATGCTAAACCACTTACAGCCTATGGTTATTAACAAATGCAGTGGAAGTGGATTTGTGAATTTGTGTGTTCTGAGTCTTGAGTTACTGCTAAAACACATTGAGGGGAGAAGCTAAGTGGTGACTATCACTGGCAACAACAGCTCAGTGGCAGCTGTCACTGTGGACATTGGCGGTTGACTGCTGCTCCTGTACAACCTCTCAACACACATCAGCTGAACCAATAATCATAGACAGGCGGGCCAGAGCAGCAGCATGCTGTGAATACGGCCAGGTCCCCGGGGAAAAACACACTGAACTCTGAGTTATACCTTTTAAATCTTAAATCTCAGGGTATTTTAATGCATCAATAATTATAATTCAGTAATGTAATATATATTATTCTGAAATGGGAATCTGAATGCGAGGTAACTTAGTGGTGTTTTTGTCATGGGTTGGTGTGGGTCTTATTTTGGTAGTCTGTTTCTGTTCGGTATTTTGCTTAGTTTCCTGTTTTATTTTGATAATCTGTTCTCTGTCTTGTCTTGTCTTGTTTTACTATGTTTTCCCGCTCTTGTGTTTACCTGATGTTTTCCACCTGTTTCCCAGCCCTTGTGTCACCTGCCTCTTGTTTCCTCGTTACCCCGTGTATTTAGTCTTTGTCTTCCCCTTGTCTTGGGTTGGATCATTGTTTTGTGTTGCGTGCCTTTCCCTGTAAGTTTGCTCCAGTTGTTTCTCTGAGTTTCTTTGTATTGTTTGCCAGTCTCTGTACTGCCGTTTTCTGTTATATTAAATCCTGAAGCTCGCACCATCTCCTGTCTGCTAGTATCTCTCTGCAATTGGGTCCTGAATCTCTCGCTAAACATAACAGAATGATCCGACCCTAGAGATGGACCCAGCAGCTATGGCATTTAAGCCAGTTATTCACCCACTGGACTCGGATGGGGAACTGTTAATTGAGTTTATCGCTCCCTGCATGAGGAGGACCCCGCCTTCGCTAGGCACCTTATGGAGGTGCGTTGGCAGGCCACAGCACAGGAGTTTCGCCTCCCCGTCTCCATGCCTGTGTTTTGTCCTGAGCCTCAGCTAACCTGTGTACCTGAGCCTGTGCTAACCTGTGTACCTGAGCCTGAGCTAACCTGTGTACCTGAGCCTGAGCTAACCTGTGTACCTAAGCCTGAGCTGACCGGTGTTTCTGAGCCTGAGCTAACCTGTGTATCTGAGCCTGAGCTGACGTGCAACCCTTCTGTTCCCGGGCTGGCGTGCAGCTCTCCTGACCCTGGGTTGACGTGCAGCTCTCCTGATTCCGGGCGGACGTGCAGCTCTCCTGAGCTGGCGTGCAGCTCTCCTGACTCCGGGCTGACGTGCAGCTCTCCAGAATCCGGGCTAGCTAGCAACCTCTCTGAGCCCCGACTAGCTAGTAGCCTTCCTGAGCCCAGGCTAGCAAGCAGGCCCCCTGAATCCAGGCGAGCTAGCAGCCTTCCTGAGTCCCGGCTAGCTAGCAGCGTCTCAACTTCCCCGCTAGCTAGTAACCTCCCTGAATCCGGGCTAGCTAGCGACCACCCTGAGCCCCGGCTAGCTAGCAACCTCCCTAAATCCAGGCTAGCTAGTAAACCCCCTGAATCCAGGCTAGCTAGCAACTTTCTTGAGTCCCGGCTAGCTAGTAGCCTTCCTGATCCCAGGCTGGCTAGCAGCCCCCTTGAGCCCCAGCTAGCTAGTAGCCCTCCTGAATCCAGGCTAGCTAGCAGCCTTCCTGAGTCCCGGCTAGCTAGCAACCTCCCTGAGCCCCAGCTAGCTAGCAACCCCCCTGATTCCCTGCTAGCTAGCACCTCCCCTGAATCCAGGCTAGCTAGCAGCCTTCCTGAGCCCTGGCTAGCTAGTAGCCGTCCTGAGCCCAGGCTAGTTAGCAGCCCCTCTGAATCCAGGATAGCTAGCAGCCCCCTTGAGCCCCAGCTAGCTAGCAGCCCTCCTGAGCCCAGGCTAGTTAGCAGCCCCTCTGAATCCAGGATAGCTAGCAGCCCCCTTGAGCCCCAGCTAGCTAGCAGCCCTCCTGAGCCCAGGCTAGTTAGCAACCCCCCTGAATTTAGGCTGGCTAGCAGCCTCTCTGAGCCCCAGCTAGCTAGTAACCTCCCCGAATCCAGGCCACCTAGTAACCCCCTTGACTCCAGGCTTGCTAGCATCCTTCCTAGTGTCCCCAAGCTGCCCAGTGTCCCAGCACTGCCCAGCTTCCCCGAGCTTCCTAGTGTCCCCAAGCTGCCCAGTGTCCCAGCACTGCCCAGCTTCCCCGAGCTCCCTAGTGTCCCCGAGCTCCCTAGTGTCCCCGAGCTTTTCGTAGAGTTTCCTAGAGTTCCTGAGTTTCCTAGAGTTCCCGAGTTTCCTAGAGTTCCCGAGTTCCCTAGTGTCCCAAGGCTGCCCTTTAACCTTGATCCCGGGCTGACTAGCAGCACCCCTGATTCCTGGCTGGCTAGCAGCTTCCCTGATTTCCGGCTGGCTAGCAGCCTCACAGATCCCTGGCTGGCTAGCAGCTTCCCAGAATCCCGGCTGGCTAGCAGCCGCCCCGAGCTTCGGCTGGCTAGCAGCTTCTCTGAACCCCGGCTGGCTAGCAGCCTCTTAGATCCACAGCTGGTTAGCAGCATCCCTGATTCTCGGCCTGCTAGCAGCCACTCTGAATCTCCGCTGACGTTCAGCCTTCCAGAATCTCCGCTGACGTTCAGCCTTCCAGAATCTCCGCTGACGTTCAGCCTTCCAGAATCTCCGCTGACGTGCAGCCTCCCAGAATCTCCGCTGACGTGCAGCCTTCCAGAATCTCCGCTGACGTGCAGCCTTCCAGAATCTCCGCCTGACTCCAGCCCAGCTGAACCGTCGCCTGACTCCAGCCCAGCTGACCCGTCGCCTGGTCTCGGCCCAGCTGCCCCTTCGCCTGCGCAGCCTCCCAAGGGGCTCCGCCTTGGCCGGCCTGCTCGGCCCCCGGTGGGGCGCTGCCCTCGACGTCCAGTACGGCCACCAGAGAGATTCTGCCTTCGTCGCCGGTGGCCAGAGGGGTTCTGCCTTCGTCGCCGGCCACCAGAGGGCTTCTGCCTTCGTCGCAGGCCGCCAGAAGGTTTCTACCTTCGCCAACCTGTTCGGCCGCCTGAAGGCTTCAGCCTTCGTTGCTGCTCTCTGCCCCCTGTTGCCGAGGCCTCTCTGCCCCCTGTTGCCGAGGCCTCTCTGCTCCCTGTTGCCGAGGCCTCTCTGCTCCCTGTTGCCGAGGCCTCTCTGCTCCCTGTTGCCGAGGCCTCTCTGCTCCCTGTTGCCGAGGCCTCTCTGCTCCCTGTTGCCGAGCTCTCTCAGTCCCGAGTGGCCTCTCTGTTCCCTGTGCCCCAGTGACTCTCTGTTCCCTGTGCCCCAGCGACTCTCTGTTCCTTGTGCCCCAATGACTCTCTGTTCCCTGTGACCTAGGGCGTTGTGCCCCAGTGACTTTCTGTTCCCTGGTCCCCAGTGGCTTTCTGCCTCCCCCGGACTCTCTTTCGCCCCTCCGGGGTTGACTTATTTTGTTTCTAGAGTCGTCCCTCCTCCGGGCCCCCTCCGCCCTCCCTGGGTTGTTTCTGCCTGTTTTGTTTTTTTGGACATCTGGGATCTGTCCCTTGGGGGGGGTCCTGTCATGGGTTGGTGTGGGTCTTATTTTGGTAGTCTGTTTCTGTTCGGTATTTTGCTTAGTTTCCTGTTTTATTTTGATAATCTGTTCTCTGTCTTGTCTTGTCTTGTTTTACTATGTTTTCCCGCTCTTGTGATTACCTGATGTCTTCCACCTGTTTCCCAGCCCTTGTGTCACCTGCCTCTTGTTTCCTCGTTACCCCGTGTATTTAGTCTTTGTCTTCCCCTTGTCTTGGGTCGGATCATTGTTTTGTGTTGCGTGCCTTTCCCTGTAAGTTTGCTCCAGTTGTTTCTCTGAGTTTCTTTGTATTGTTTGCCAGTCTCTGTACTGCCGTTTTCTGTTATATTAAATCCTGAAGCTCGCACCATCTCCTGTCTGCTAGTATCTCTCTGCAATTGGGTCCTGAATCTCTCGCTAAACGTAACAGTTTTTTAGTGGTTGTTGCCATAATTTTTAGCCAAGAAAGTGTGTCTGTCAGTCGGGGAGGGAGGACGGCGAGGTGGTGATGTTTTTAGCGGCTGTTGCTGTAATTTTAAGCCGATAAAGTGTCTGTCAGTTGCGGTCATGATGTTTTAGCGGTTGTTGCAGTAATGTTAAGCAGCGATAGGGTGGTTGTCATTCGGGTACAGAGCTCCGCGTGAGCACAGGCTTTTATGACTGTCAATATAGCCAGCATCTAACGTTAGCTACTCCACTGTGCTGTGGAGTAATGTCTGGCTATGTGAGACAAGCGTCTAGCAACATTGATGCTGTGTTCTCAACCTTGCAACCCCCCGTGAACTTCGAGTCTGGGGAGGTGGGGGCGGGGGAGACGACTCTCTCCTGGGGTGTTTCTCAGTCTGTGTTCTTCTATTGACTTGTGTTCTTGTGTCCCTGTGAAACGTCATCTTCTGTGGCCAAAGTACTGTCCCAATACACAAGTTCACATTTTGTCAAGAACAGTTAAAATTCCTGGAAATGTTCTTGACACGCCCATTTTACCAAGGATGCATTGGTTGGCACCTTGTATGAACTTGGCAGCAACCGTATCCCAACATTTATTTCGGCATTGAACGAGGGTCGGGTGTCCGGTACATAGACAGACCAACAAAGAGACAATTTTTACAATTTTCGTCATCTAATTCATCACTAAATTCACTTCTGAGAACGTTTTTAGGTGAGAAATTAACTGTGTAGATTTCTAATATAGGCCGTCTTACGAAATTGACAATTTGCGCAAAAGTTTTCGGAGTTGAGAAGCTCCATAAAGTGACACGACAGCCAGCTAGTGCCTGCCGGGGCCGCTAGCTTGTTGCTTGGACAGTCACGCTCAGAGACCCCGCTGTAAGCCGGAGGTCTCTCAGACCGGTCTCGTAAATAGGCTTTTATTCCACCGTTGACGGATTTTTTGTTTAAATATCACAACACATGTCCATAAGATTAACGGGAACCTGTGGATAATTGCCTTTTTTGGAGTCAAACTCCATAAGCGCCTGTGGACTTAACAACCTCGCTGGCCGGCAGTCACACACACACACACACACACACACACACACACACACACACACACACACACACACACACACACACACACACACACACACACACACACACACACACACACACACACACGGCCACAGCGCAGCAGGCTAAGGCAGGGGAGAGAGAGATACCCGTTTCTCTTCGGGAGACTTGTTTAAATTATGACATAGGCTATATACATTAGATTTAATATTTAATTCACACTTTTTTGGTGTATTTGTTTTCTGATTTTTTTTTTTTTATTAGAAGTTGAGTTTCAGTCTGTATGATACATTTACAGTTGTAGCCTACATAAAGTGTTAACATGCTATGGCATGTTATGTAGACTAAAGGGGAGACACCAACGTTTCTAATTTGTATTGCTAATTAACATCTGTTGTCCCTGGGCATATACAGTGCACTAAAATAATATAGAAATGATAATTCCACATAACACTAATAGGGACACTTAGGACACGCCAGTGCATAGGCCTACTCATTCAGAGAGGCATGCTTCTTTTTTTTAATTAACTTGACTAAAACTAATACACTAATAATAGTAGGGATCGCGTTCCACTCTTTTGAATAAGGGGTGTTTGAGCTAAACCATAAACAAAAAAATTAAAGCTCAATAAGTTTTATTTTTCAATATTAGTGCAATAGTTGTAACGTCATGAGGTTTTCTTGTCCGGAGATTGTTTAAATATAAAGTGGTTATATTGTTTTCTAGCTGTTATTTTGGAGCACTGCAGGTAGCCTCTGTGCTGGGGGTGTTGCACAATAACAGGAAGAATGCATCATCTCAAACTGTTAACAGCGTTTTCTGTGCTTGTGAACTTGCGAGTTCATTCTTCCAAGAACAACCAGCAAGAACGTTGTCCCCAAGAACACAAGTCCATTCTTTGCATTCTTGAAATTGAGAAACAGCCCATTGTTTTGAATTTGGACTACAGTAACTATTTTAAACGCTAGCTGTTGTGAATTCCTCACACTACGCAGGTTACAGTGTGTGTAGTTACGGCTACGTTAGTTACGTACTAAATGTTAACCGTTTTTACCTGTGATGTGAAGCTGCTAATTCATCTGTATTTTGCGAGTGTAAGGTATTTTATTGTGTAACCTCTCAGTTGAAGGTTAAGAGGAAGTTACAGTAAACATAGAGCTTTTATTGTGATGGGGAAAACGGAAGTGAATAAAGTGTTGTATTTTCTTCTTTCCTCTTACTACCCTCTCTAACTTTAACTAAAACGAAAGAAACTCCTGAGGCAAAACGAGCGGAGCTAATACTCGTGCTAATATACACTGCAAAAAGCTAAACTAGCGTTGAGTTAGCAGTGGCTAACTGACTTTACTTGACAACTGCCTATCCATGTAGCTAGTAAACTTACGATAGGCCTCAATGGAGAAAACATCCCACCGCTGCCACCAATGTAACCGAGGGTTTCTCTAGCTTGCTAACTTTCTACTGTACATCACACGTTATTAGCTAATGTGTGATACGTTTTTGGGAGGCTTTTATCATTATTGTGCTGGACAAGATGTTTATTTTACTTGCAGAGTGTGATAATTGTACATTTCAGTCATTCATCAGTATTTGTTAATTAGTGATTTATAACCTTCTGTTTGTTAACAGATAATAGTAGTTATAAGAGCTATGACATTAATGTACCTTTTTTTGGGTTTATTTCAGAAACTTTATCCACCAGTACACCATCTTACTACCAAGTAAAAAGTAGAACTCCACCTGGTGACCTGTGTTCTCTGATAGGAGCCCTGAAGCGGCCAATACACATTATCTAGCATTCTCAGCATTAAAATCCCAACACTAGCTGTCAGTATTACATATTGGACCTTTAAACACACACACACACACACACACACACACACGATTATTAGATACAGTTCATGCACTGCATATACTGTTAATCTTTCCACCATCTGCTTCTCTCTCTCTCTCTCTGGTTTTAAGAAAGTGCATTTTTACCAAACTTTACAGTCTATGGTTTTTAGGAAAATGAATGAGTCGTTTAACATTTTAGTTAGTTGTGCAGACACACCATAACCTTTTGCAACCTTTTGCAGGTTTGTAAAATAAAATGAAACGGCAACTACAATCAAGACAAAGAGAAATGCACTTCATATTATAAATCAACCGGCAAATTCTAATTTATCACCCCTCTTTCTCTTTTTGAAAATACAAAAAGATTGAGTTTAAGTATTTTCCACCTGGACCTGTAAGCTCTTTTCTCCTTTTTCTATTCCTGCTGTAACTTGTGTCACTCAGCGCCCTGCACTCACTCACTCACTCACTCACGCATGCACACACGCATGCACACACACGCATGCACGCATGAACGAACACACACACACACACACACACACACACACACACACACACACAGAGACCTGCATTGACTCATCAGTCAGCCCAACGACTGTTCCAATTCAAAGTCTACATCCAGCCAAGTATGGTTTAAATGATCAGAAGTGTTCTTTCTCAGCTATTTTTATCGAGATACTTGACCTGCGTGGACTTGTGGTAGACAAGTTTCCTAGGATGCATTTCACATCAATCATGGCTGGGAATTTGAGCCAGGCTCAAAGCTGTTATTTTCATCCTAGTCAGTTTCTGTGTCACTAAATTCAGTTTTAATATTTTTTTAGGTAGTTAGTTTTAAGTTAATACAACATGATGTTCATTTTTGAAATTTTTGCCCCATTTATTTTTAAATAGATGATAAAGAAGGGGATGCTTTGGGGTGCGGCTAACGCCAACCTGTTAATCAGGCCAGAGGCTTTGCAATGCGTGTCCATGACACTGCGTACATTAAAATAGCCGTGAACTTGTTTTGGGTGTTGTCAGTGTTTTCACTTAATCAAACTTGATTGGAACATTTTGGTTGCCTAAAAATGTCTTGTTCAGCGTTCGGTAGAACCTTGTCAACCAAGACTAGCTAGATAGCGCTCATTAGTTAGTAACTTAAAGGCCGTGTTGCAGGGTTCATTTTCCAACAAATTTGCGCAATTTGCTTGTTGGTAATAAACATTTAAACTGTTATCCATTGTATTTGATGTTGTTGGGTATCACAAAATGGAATATAATATGAAAAAGAAGGTACTATTTTACAGTGGTTTGCAATGATTCTCCTTTCCCCCACAATGCATTGCATTATGTCACGTTGGGGAGACGACAGACCAAAGCCTGTCTCGGTCTCTGCCACTGGCCTTGCCAAATATGGCTTTTGGTCTCGACCGAGTCCAGGTGTCTTTATTATGTTTATAATAATATTGGAGGGAAAGTGAAACACAGCTTGGACGGGGATGTTGTTCGGCTTTTCACAAGTTTAGACAACTAGCTAATGGTACGCCAACGTTTGCTAACTAGCCTGCTAGGTAAATATTACGACTGTCTTTGGAGTTTCCTATATCTGCGTCAACGTTGTCAACATAAGACCTGTGGCGTTAGTGCTCCTTTTGTACCATAATTTTATTGAATGAAATATTAAGCTTCGCTCCTACGAGATGGGTGGGTTTTTGTTACATTACACACAAAGCTAACTGGCTATGCTAACGGAATTAGCTAACGTTGCGTAGCCAGCCAGCAACTTCGGCAGCAGAGTTTCGGCGAGATAACCACGACAGTATTGTCGCCCACAATCAACCTCTGCTGCTAAAAGCAGTCAACCTGCAGTGATGTTTGAAATGGAGACACACATATTGTGCCTTTTCCCAGAGATCCTGGCCATTATTTTCAGTTATCTGGACGTTAAAGACAAAGGAAGTGTAGCCCAAGTGTGCGTGGCCTGGAGAGACACGTCCTACCACAAGTCTGTGTGGAGGGGGGTGGAAGCCAAGCTACATCTGCAGCGAGCAAACCCGTCTCTGTTCCCCAGTCTGCAGACCGGGGGAATAAAAAAAGTTCAGATTCTCAGTTTAAGATGAAGTCTGAGCTACGTGATTCAAGGTATGCCGCACATCGAAAGCCTGAACTTGTATGGATGTTTCAACCTCACAGACAACGGACTCGAACATGCCTTAAAAAAAAGCTTTTGAAGGATACAACGGTATACAAATGCTTGTACTGTTGAGTATACTGTGAAAATGGTTCTTATGAATTTCTCAGTTAATCATAATCTGTAAAAAATTGATTTTGCTCCAGCTCCTTGAGTGCAATCTGTGTGTGTGTGTGTGTGTCTGTGTGTGTGTGTGTGTGTGTGTGTGTGTGTGACCCAACCTGCTCCTTCCTTAAACAACTTCCGTATGGATTTATTTTAAAATTCTGCACTTTGTTCTCAAATAAAAAGAACATAAATTACACTCTGTTCATTGTTGTTTAACCAAACTTTGTTTTCTGAAAATACATGTCTTTCCTATTAACCCACGTCCAAATAACAATATAATACAATATTTTTTTTCAGGGAAGGCATAAACCAACCATAGGGGTACACTCTGTAATAGTGGTCACTTCTTTTCTACACTACATCTGGAGTAAAGCTATATTGTCATTTAGTTGCTCAAATGCTCAGTACTAGTACCTAGCAGTGGTAATAGTAGTGGATTGGTGTTTGTGTTCTAACACTGCTATTATGAGGTATCACCATATGTCATTCTGTTTTCTTTAGATTAGATTATATGATATCAAGGGGAATGGCAATACTTACAAATCCTGGGTGTTGTGACACTGTTTTTGCTTTTAGATCAACAAATAATAACCCAAAATAATTGTCTGGATACTGTCATGCATAAGACTTTTTTTATAGCCTGCCTGTACGCAGTGTGCCGGTACTGCCTAGGGATAAGTATGTTGGAAACTTAATTTTATTCCTGTTTTTCATGCATTTTTTATTGTCTATGCAACACATCTCTAGTCGCCTATAACTGTTTAAGTTGGTTCATAGGACTCAGTGAAAAAAGAATGTAAGTAAACATAAACAATTAACATTCTTGTGCGTGCTGGCTTGAAGGGGACCATGATCCTGCCTGAAATGTGTGTATGCTATCTTCAGCACAAACGGATTCAGGCAGCATGCCTCAAATCCTGGACGCTGAGTAAGGCACGTCACATCTGCTGGTCACGGGGTGAGCTCCTCGACCAGCGACCAAAACGCACTCACTTCCCTACAGCACAAGCTCTCCACCACAGTTTCCATGGGACATCACCGTCCACACAAGCACCTGCCAAACACAGCGACACAGACTAGCGGCAGAAATGTGTTTACAACGTCGGGGGAAAGATTTAATTAGGGATTATCTTGGGGGGGGTTTGGGGGTTTCACAGGTGGGACTGGCAAATTAGCCCATAGCTAGCATGATGCCTTCTATTTTAGATTAGATTAGATTAGATTTAACTTTATTATCATTGTGCAGAGTACAAGTACAAAGACAACGAAATGCAGTTTGCGTCCAACCAGAAGTGCAAAAAGAGCAGAAAAGTGCAATGTGATATTCAAGTATCGACAGGACAAGAAATATAGTGCAGTGTAGACAGTAGTGTACAGTTGGTTTACAGAAGGTGGTTTAGAGTAATATAAATTAAATATAAATGTTAGCAGTTATCTTATAAGAGCGGAATAAATATGGCTATGTAATATGAACAATGTATGAACAACATGTACAGATATGTGCAGTGTAGCAGCAGTAACATTATAATAGTGGTAAAAAAAATTGTATAGATAAATGAAGTGTATTATTATAAAGAAAAAATATGGATATTCAGTATGAACCATATAGACAGATATGTACAGTATGTACAGTTATGTGCAGTGTGGTAACGGTACCATTGTAGTGCAGAAACTTATTTTCGTAACAACATGCTGTTGGATGCTGTCCTCCTCTCCTACTTCAATGCCTAACAAATCTATCTCTCTCTCTCCCTGACCCTGTCTTTCACTGGTTGAAGCCTGAAAATATTGTAAACAAATTAATAACAACTAATTACACTGGTCGGACTGTTCAGCTCTGTTTCAGACTGATACCTCTGGTTCAGTCCTTATCCTCAACATGTGCCATTTTCAGTTGTGCACCACCACACATTAGTCTGTGTGGGAAACAATGGAAGTTCACGAGGATCTGAGGAGACAGGTGGACCTTCTTGAGTCTCCTCAGAAAGAAGAGATGCTGGTGAGCTTTCTTGATCATATTTCTAGATTTAGATAAGTTTACCAGTACTTATCTGAACTAACGACATGATCACTAGATATAAAGAAAACATTGACTTTCACTCGGTGCTATTCACTGACAGTAAAAAAAAAAAAAAAAAAAGTGTCATTATTGTATGCACTGCTGTTCATAGATTAGCTCCAGCGCTCGTTGCTGCGTTGCTAAATGATAACAACTCACCAGGACACTTCACCAACTCTCCACTCATTCTCCTCGGACAATTCCTCATTCGCCCTCTCACATCTGACAAGTCAGAAATTATACGGCTGCGGGCCATCATACATGTTATTAGTGGTTCTTTCCACCGCTTCCTCATCCCAGTCAGTCGCCATAGTTCTAGTACTAGGCTGAGGCTAGTCTCCCCAACGTGACGTTATCACTGAAATGCATTAAAAAAAACGCTAATATCAAAAACGACAAAAACTGGCCTTTAACACTATTTGGAGACATTTTTAAAATGATATACATATCTTGAGTGCTTTATGTACACAATCGACAGTGGTGGTTAACCTGCAACATGGGCTTTAAGGAATGTCTGCCGATTATCTGCATTGCCGTATAAGCAAATAAACAGCACCAGTAACCAGAGGTCCACGTTTACCCGACGGAAAACTCTGCCAGATGACTTGCTTCAGAAGGGTCTAAAATCATCAACTTTTCCTCTTTATCGTATAGCATAGCGCCATTGCAACCATAGACAACACTGGGTTGGCTGTGTCGTCCTCCCCAGCTCCACCCTCTCGTCCAAAAATCAAGCTTCAAAATAGCAGTCCACAAACCAGTGGGTGACATCACTGATGCTACGTCAATTATTTTTTATAATTTATGAGTGATTGTTTTCCTGAAAACAATTGCGACCCTCAAGTAAAGCATGGTTGATATTAATAATGTGGGTGGACAACCCCTCCACTAGGCTAGGCCATAACCTCTCTTGTGTCATGACAGCCCAGTCTCATGGTTTGTGAAATGGTGACGTTATTTAATCTATTGATTCGTGTACGGGACACATTTTTCTGGTTTTTATCGTGTTGGTGAGCACGAATTTTAAACTAATGTATTTGAATGGGAAGCATATTACGTGATAACAGCACGATTATGGTAGCGAGTAGTATTGAAAAGCCGAAAATTTGCGTAAGGAGGTTGGTTGGGGTGGTGGATGGGTCAAACAACACAGGACTTTCACCCCGGAGACCGGGGATCGCGTCCCGCGTGTGGTAGTTCCTTTCCGCATTCTTGTTCTCCTAACCACAACCTTTCCCCGTCTTTCTTTTCCTAACCACAACCATCCCCTTGTTGTAGCGCGTCCCCCGTTGTTGTCGCCGTTGTTGTCGCTGGCGTGCAGCGTTTAATTTCCCCGTGTTTGCGTCCCCCAGAAATCGCGGATCGTGTCCCAGCGGCTGTGTGTCACCGTCTACCGCGTGTGGCATCCCCGTTTTTGCATCCCCCAGAGCAGGCCAGTGTCATGGCAGTTGTCGCCGGCGTGCAGCGTTTAATTTCCCCATTGTTGTGTCCCCCAGAGACCGCGGATCATGTTGTCACCATCTCCTCCAGAGCAGGCTGCAGCCCAGTCGCATGGCAGTTCGTGAAATGGTAACGTTCCAATTTCGTGGTGACCACCACGAAATAATGTAGAAAATCATTTCCCTGTACACGAATCAATAGATCAAAATAACGTGACCATTTCACGAACTGCCGTGAGACCGGGTTGATCATTAACACGACTATGCCCACGTGACAACCAGTGCTCCAGAAACCACACATCCTGAGGGTGGAGATATACAGTACAGTAGTGGGCCTATGTCTGTACATTCATCTCCCTCAGGAACTAGACAGAGACAAAAACTTTGAGACTGACAAAAGAATGTTTTAAAGTAATAATCTCGAAGATTTACAATGAAGAAATGTCTGCTAAATCACTATCTATCGCAGAATGAGGTAATGGTGATTGAGCCTATAGCCCACTGATGAAAGTATTGTAATATTTATATATTTGCAGAATTACGAACTGGGTGTCTGTGGCGACATTTTCTGCTCTCAGAGATGCAACATCCCACTCCAGCCCTTTCTCACTGAGATTCTGATCACTACCACCAGCAGCTGTTTGACAATTGGTCTTCTCTTCCTGCAGGATACCTTATAGATGTTTTAATGTAACAAAATGCTATTACATTTAAATGTATTTATTCATTTGACAGACGTAACGTACAAATGAGGTACAATCCAAGCCATAGGTGTTGCCAGAAGGGCGTTACAATAGCAAAGGCTAGAGATGACCAGTGCTGTTGACCAGAAGGAGTTGCGCGTGTCATGGTTGTGTATGTTCTGTTTCCTGTTTTATTTTGAAGTCTCTGTTTTTCTCCCTAGTTATGTCTCGTTTTACTTCCTGTCTTGTGTTTTCCCGCCTTGTGTGATTGTCTGTCTCACCCTGATTTGTTTCACCTTTTCCTGATCCCTAGTGTCACCTGTCCCTGGTTACCTCTTTACCCTGTGTATTTAGTCTGTGTGCTGTCTTTGTCTCGTGTCGGTTCATTGTTCTGTCTATGCTCTGTTTTTGTGCTTTATTGTCGTGCTTTCAGTCATCAGTCACAGTTGTGCCGGCTCCTTCCTTGCTTCCTGGCCTGCGTGCTTTTTGGGATTAGTTGTATAAGTTTTTGCTCTGCATTCCTCTGTCGTTTTTTGGTTGTTATTTTTGGTGAATAAATATCGAACTCTGCATTTGGGTCCAAGCCTCGTCAATGCCATGACAGATCGTGACAGCGCGGCATATTCAGTCAGATAAGACCTGATCTTTCTGATGTTATATAGTGCAATAGTATAGTCTTGTATGAAAATATATAAAGTCTTGTTTTCCCGGCTGCTGAGTGGAGTGACGGGGGTTAGCTCCGGAGACTCTAGCCCCGTCCTCCCTCTGTGCTTTCCGACAACGATCGCATAGCCGAAGCAGGAAAAGCTAACACTAAGCTACTGTAAGCTATTTATTGAGTTTCCCTTTAGCAAAATATTCAGAATGAATTGAATTCCCTCTGGTAAACAGCATGCAGTGTATGTTGTATATCTAGGGCTTTTTATTGTGAAAAGTAAGAACGGACAGATTGTCTCTGGTAAATGCTGTCTTTGTCAAGGTTGAAATGAATAATAAAGTTGGCATTCTATACAGTCTATGGTTCGGCCTCCGTGTTGTTGTATTATGATCCTCATAAATAAACGTGATTGGTTGATGTACCTAGTTTCGGAAAAAAATTCCGCCGCTTTATCGCTGTGTAATATTCGCGTTCTGTGTGAAACTACTCATGACAAAAACAACAGTTTGAAAAAATATATTGACGTGCGAATTAATCGCACGAAAATAACGTCACCAGTGTGTCAACACCTTAAGGGAGGCAGAGTTGGAAGACTTGGGAAAGCCTTACCCATCTCCCTTGCAGAGGTTACTGAGGTGCTGTAGCATTGAAAGAGGGATGATTGAGATTTGCCTCGGGATGCTGACAGCTCTGGATATGGTTGGGCTGTCTTGATTGACAAATGTTGTAATAAACACAGAACACTTGAATGTGAGTCAAATTGGAAGTTCATTCTGTCAGCGTCAGAAATGCATTTGAAGGCACGATCAATCTTCAAGGTAGCCTGACAAGCCAGACCCACATCAAGATGTTGGGTCTGGGAACTCAATTCAATCCGAGGGGCGGGATAAATGGTTGTCTTTCAAATTCCCTCTGCATGCAATAGGATAGCGCTACAACCAAGCAGAGCAACGCTAGTTGATAGATTAAACGTATCTGGTCGGCATTCTCTGAACACATCTTCCTTTTTTAAGAATGACTTAAGTGCCGTTCTTTGTTCTTTTCTCAAAGAAAAACTTAACTCCAAGTCTTCTGAAGTCAGGCTTCCAAAGCCGATTCGAAAGACCGCTGTTCGCCAGCAGCAGCAGCCATCATCTTTGTTTTCAAATAGCAGGGAATTCACGCGGAACCGTCGTAACTCTGCCGTCATTATGTTAAGCCCGCCCACCTACTCTATACACAATGTGATTGGCCCTGCTAGAGTTTGGCTTTTCCAGCTCGCAAGCCAACGGAGAGTTGCATTTTTCTGCCGATAGGGTGTGTCTAGTTTTCTAGGCTATCTTCGAGGGTTGCTGAGCCCAAAACATCCAACTCCCCTTTCATCTTCCAGCTTCTATTTCAGTCCACCACCACCATCAACAACAACACAGAAAGTTTACAACCAACCTCTGTTGCAAATTCTAGGCTTCCATTAAATCAAAATTTTGCATTTCTGTTAGTGAAATGCTATGTTATGTCTGAAAAAAAGATAATTTTAGTGTTTTCCTAGTCAACCAGTACTGTTGTTGACCGGTTTTACTCTTTAAGTAACCAGAAGCACAAAGTAGAATCAGAAACCTCATTTCAAATTGAGATTCAATAACTTTTACATGGTCATGATCCAAACGGGATCAAGATTATCAAAGTCTTTGTCGACTCCGTCTTTCCTCTAGTACATTTACAATGTTTTTCTACAGAGAGAAGTATAAGTATGACAGTTTTTCACTTTTGTATTTCCCCTGCCTGTTAGTTACATAAATAGCTGCTTGTCACTGCAATCAATCAACAAATGCATCACAGTAGACAAAGCACTAATCAGCACTGACATTTGATAAACCGTACCCTGAGGTTCCTTTATGTCAATTAAGACATATTTCATCAGTTTAACACAAATCTCCCTATCACAAGACATTACCTTATACATGTGCTTTATTTTTTACAAGAAATTAGAGTATTTAGAACATTTCAATAAGCAAAGTGTCTAGATAACCCCCAACATCTCTCTTCAATCTGACAACATTTCCATAGTTCTGCAAAAAAAAAGATGCTGCTAGAATAAAATGTAATCATCTCTTCAGGGAATGTAGCAGCAGATGTCTGTAATTCAGGCTCTGATAAGAAACTGGCTTTTACAACAATGGTAAATTCAGAGTGATGCTTCAAGGACTTAAGCTCTAAATCATTTGTAGAGCAGCTAGTCACGCCTGGGGAGCCTGCCAGTGAGGGCCATTACTCAGCTGTCATATCACCTGGAAAATGGATGGCCTTTTCAAAGTGGAGATTGGACAGATGATTTTGTGTCATCATACAACTGCCAACATTTTGGCACGTCTGCAATTTAAGCATTGGGGCACCCTGAATGCCCACATGCAGACAGTCGATCCTGACCTTTAAACGGGCAGACTCCATCTTTGAAACTCAGTAAATTATACAGCACTCTGTGGTGAAGTGACCATGCAAAACATATTAGCCTACTGAAACGGTGTTGTCACCTAATATGGCCAAATATCGAACAAACACCATGAAGAGTCTTGAAATCACAGGCAAAAGAAAGTGTATTGACAGACTGCATGGTATGCCTCGAATCGATTCGCTCTTTTTTGGTTTTCCATTAGCAAAAGCTGTGGATAGTATCTGGTACCTGGTATTTTTTGGTACCACCTTGGTGGAGGTTACAAGCGAGCTGAGCTAATGCTAGAAGGTAAAATTAGAACACTGCAGACTAGGGATTATAATAATTAACCGGTTAACCGACAATAATAATTTGGACTGATTAATACTATTAGTGAAACAGTTTAAAACAATATTTAAAAAAATAAGTTATTAAAAATTTTTTTGCGTAATAACAGAAAATAGGCTATACAGTCTATAGTATACAATTATGACCGTTATGAGTGCACCATCCGGGTGCTCGTAGTGCACTGCATTTGACCACACTTGACAATGTGAACGCACTATGTACTCAAAATAACTAGTGTAAGTACAGAAGTGTGAAATTGGAGACACACCAAGTCAGTACGTAGTGTACACAGTGTACTGCCTGTTAAAAACAAATGTGACCAAATAATTGTAGACGATTTCTTCATTGATCACAACTTGAGTACACATAGGATATATATTATCTAGATGTTAGATTCAGTAAATGTTGGGTAATGTCTTTTACGCTTCAGTAGCATATTACTTTCAGCACTTCTAACAGTGATATGAAACCTGTATCTTCCATTGTTTGTTTCTGGATTCACTGGTAGTTAAAACAACTAAACTGAAAAGATATCATTATGTTGTTTATTGGTGATGAAACCATATGTTCTCATGACATTTCATAAAAAACTTATATTTTGAATCAATTGTTGTGTGGTGAGAGATGTTTACCATCCAAATGAATGCACAATGGCAAGTTTGGAATGAAAGACTGGCCAAGCTTATTTATTTAAAAATATTTCAAAAAATAATCCATTTTTGAACACAAAACCTTTAATGATTTAATATCTTTTGAAATACATAAACAATCCAGACTGAAAATAGTATAATTCTTTACACTATGTACAAATTACCTGCTGTAGTATAAAAGTAACATGATCTGTTTTGTTTGAATACTGTAGAACCCTATTTATCATATATATATATATATATATATATATATATATATATATATATATGTTTTCATATGGTGAACGTCTAAACTTTTCATATGGTGAACTTCTAAATTTGGCTCTCTGGTTCATCTTATTGTTATCTTTATGAGGACCCTGGTGAGAGCGCCAGGCAGAGGGTAATGTCACACACTCATTCAATTTATCAGTCTGACATTGACTGACAGATGTAATTCACACTATGATGGAGGGATCAACACATGGATCCCTCTTAGCACAGACAGCTGCCAATGCCACAAGAAATCCACCTTTTTTATGATGTATGAACTGCAAGAGACCCTTCATAAACCATTTCAATCAGGAGAGACTTTGTTTGCAGATATGCAAAAAAGATTTATTGTACAACTGCATAATAAAATGTACAGAGTCTTTGGAGATTAGACTCCATCGTATTAATAATATTTTAAAGGGGTAGAGAACAGGACATAAGCCCCGATGGAGTCTAGACACTGGTGGCGGCGGAAAAGGAGTCCGGAGACCAGACCGAAGAGGCAACGGAATGGTCAGCCGGAAGAAAAACGATGACCGGAGGCGGCAGGGGAGGTGGAGGGTTGAGCACTTTGCCTGAAACGACAGCTGACAGCACAGGGAGAGAGCAGATTTAAAGCAGAATTGTAATGCTGTGATTGGTCCTTGAATTTCATGGCCAAGTCTGATTAGTTTAACTAAAAAGTAGCGCCTCTAAACAGCTGATTTGATTTAAGAAGAAAGAGTACGCCTTTGACGTCTTCCTGAAAGAATTTTAGCTGAGCTTCATTTTTTTGTATTTGTTGACCCAACTCGATGGCCCTCTTGTTTTAAAAATCTAAAGGAATGGCAATTCAGTGTGCTTTCAACCCTTTGTTGAACAGAGTGCCATCTATCTGGCTCAGAAAATAAAGAAAATGCTTCAAGAGGCTTCATTTGGGTCTTTTTTTTCTTTAAACCAAGATGTGGGTCAACAAATACAACTACTGGTTCATGAAGTTTGATTTGGACATCACTAAATTGTTAAGCACTCATCAATGTGTTTTTTCTTACTGCCGGTAAGGTATTGTGACATGCTTTCATTTGGATTTTGTTGTTGTCTCACCTCATGTGGTGTAACAGGAATCTGATCTTTACCTCATGTGGTGTAACAGGAATATGATCTTTACCTCATGTGGTGTAAAAGGGATATGACCTTTTCAAATTTAAGTTGTGTTTAGCTGCATTTCTGTTTTAAACAATGCACCTCACATAAACATGACACATCGACACCATCATGAACAGCAGTACAAATGAACATATTTACTGAGCGAGAGACAGCATGTGTAACACAGAAGTGAAAGGAACCTATCTCTCCTTCCTGCTGTCCTTGACTGTTGCTCTGAAAAATGAGTTGGCATTAGGACAAGCCCCACACAGGCTGCAGCATATATCATGTGGAGAATCAACAGCACTGCTTCACTGATTTTCTACTGCAGTGTGTCCTGAGTGACGCCAAGATCGAAAAGTGGTTGATGGTATGCCACTAGTGTTACAGCAGCATAAGCCGATTCCTGAGGGGTATGCCGCTCACTACAGCAGCATATAGCGGTCATTGGAGTGATATGCTGCTTCTGTTGCACCGACACATAGTGACAAACAGTAAAGTAATTTCATATATATCTTTGCTGATGTACCCAAAGTTAACCTCGGGGCGCCTGGGTAGTGCACCTGGTTGAACATGCGCCCCATGTACAAAGGATCAGTCCTTGCTGCTGGGTCGCAGGTTTGATTCCAACCTGCGGCCCTTTGCTGCATGTCATTCCCCCTCTCTCTCCCCATTTCCTATCTACAGCTGTCCTGTCTAATAAAGGCCTAAAATGGCCACACACAAAAAAAATTACAGCTAACCTGAGCTAACATAACTATGGCTATTGCTCTCCTTGCCACAGTAGCCAGTCTGACTAATCAATAACAGAAGTATAGAGCCAACTAACGTTAACCAAATATTCATTGCCAATGTACCCTAAATTAATATTAGAGCTGCCTTAACTAACATTCCAAGATTTAGAGATTGAGAGCCAACAACTTCCAACAACTAGAGCAAACTAAAACCATACTTTACACTAAAACATTATTTTTTTGTCATGTTTAATAGTAGAATGCGACACACATTCCATCATATAAAACTCAAAATCACAGAACATTACCAGGCATACGTATGATTTTGTGTATTTATTATTAACCATAAATAGGCTATGTAAGCCACTACATGTCATGGGCTGCGTTGAAAGTAGACGAATCTTGGACCCAAATGCAGTTAAAGAGGTTTATTGTGGAACAAAAACACTTACTAGGAGTACGACCCACGAGGCGAGGCAAGGCAATTCACGACAGGATACACCAAACAAAAAGCACGCAACACAAAACAATGATCCGACAAAAGGCAAGGGGAAGACAAAGACTAAATACACAGGGTAACGAGGAAACAAGAGGCAGGTGACACAAGGGCTGGGAAACAGGTGGAAAACATCAGGTAATCACAAGAGCGGGAAAACATATAGTAAAACAAGACAAGACAAGACAGAGAACAGATTATAAAAATAAAACAGGAAACTAAGCAAAATACAGAACAGAAACAGACTACCAAAATAAGATACAACACCAACCCATGACAGGACCCCCCCCCAAGGGACAGATCCCAGATGTCCAAAAAACAAAAAACAGGCAGAAACAACCCAGGGAGGGCAGAGGGGGCCCGGAGGAGGGACGACTCCAGAAACAAAATAAGTCAACCCCGGAGGGGAGAAAGAGAGTCCGGGGGAGACAGAAAGCGACTGGGGACCAGGGAACAGAGAGTGGGGCCACTCTGGGGAACACAGAGAGAGGCCACTCGGGACTGAGAGAGAGCTCTGCAACAGGGGGCAGAGAGGCCTCGGCAACAGGGGGCAGAGAGGCCTCGGCAACAGGGGACTGAGAGCCGAAACCTTCAGGCGGCCTGCGACGAAGGCAGAACCCTTCTGGCCACCGGCGACGAAGGCAGAAGCCCTCTGGCGGCCGGCGACGAAGGCAGAACCCTTCTGGCCACCGGCGACGAAGGCAGAATCTCTCTGGTGGCCGTACTGGACGTCGAGGGCACTCAGGCGACCAGGCAGGACGTCGAGGGCAGCGCCCCTCCGGGGGCCGAGCAGGTTGGCCAAGGCGGAGCCCCTTGGGAGGCTGCGCAGGTGAAGGGGCAGCTGGGCTGGAGTCAGGTGGCCAGGCAACCGGGGCAGAGGTTGACTGGGGTGCCAACAGGACATGGGGGCCAGGAGTGGGCCTGACGCCGACAGGACACGGGGGGCAGGAGTCGGCCTGACCGCCGACAGGACACGAGGGGCAGGAGTCGGCCTGACCGAGAACGAGGGCAAAGTCACTGGGGTGGTCTCAAGGGCGGTCCCACGGACAGTCTCAGGAGCGCCCGGGACCGGCAAAGTCACTGGGGAGGTCTCTGGAGCTCCAGAGACCGGCAAGGCCTCAGGCTTGCCCGTAGGTGAACACTCTGGGAGAGCTGTCAACGTGGACTCTGGGAGGTCTGTCGACGTAGACTCTGGGAGGTCTGTCGACGTAGACTCTGGGAGAGTGGTCATCGAAGACTCTGGACGACTGGAAGACTCCAGCAGAGCGGTCAACGGAGACTCTGGGCGGCTGCACGTCAGTGGCGGTTCTGGGCGGCTGCACGTCAGCGGCGGTTCTGGAAGGCTGCACGTCAGCGGTGGTTCTGGAAGGCTGCACGTCAGCGGAGATTCTGGGAGGCTGCACGTCAGCGGAGATTCTGGGAGGCTGCACGTCAGCGGAGATTCTGGGAGGCTGCACGTCAGCGGCGGTTCTGGAAGGCTGCACGTCAGCGGAGATTCTGGGAAGCTGCTAGCCAGCCAGGGATCTGTGAGGCTGCTAGCCAGCCGGGAATCAGGGATGCTGCGAACCAGCTGGGGATCTAAGAGGCTGCTAGCCCGCCGGGGTTCAGAGAAGCTGCTAGCCAGCTGAAGCTCAGGGCGGCTGCTAGCCAGCCGGGATTCTGGGATCAAGGACAACCTGGGGACACGAGGGAACTCAGGAACACTAGGAAGCTTGGGGAAGCTAGGAAGCTCGGGAAGCTGGGCAGTGCTGGGAAACTGGGCAGCTTGGGGACACTAGGAAGGCTGCTAGCAAGCCTGGGATCTGGGAGAGTGCTAACTAGCCTGGACTCAGGAGGGCTGCTAGCTAGCTTGGGCTCAAGGGGGCTGCTAGCCAGCCGGGGCTCAAGAAGGCTGCTAGCTAGCCTGGATTCAGAAGAGCTGCTAACTAGCCTGGGCTCAGGAAGGTTGCTAGCTAGCTTGAATTCAGGAGGGCTGCTAGCCAGCCGGGGCTCAAGAAGGCTGCATGCGCACGTGGCGACCAGCAGAAGGAAAAACTCGGCGTCCTATGTGTGTTATTTTTAATAGTTTCCTTCCATGTTTTATGTTTAATTTGTTTGTGTTCTCATGACTAAGTGTGCTTAACACAAACTATCCGTTGGACTAATGGAGCTGATAATTTTAATCGCGTGTTGGATATTCTTGGACTTGAATCTCGTTTGTCATGGAATTATGGCTCCGGCCTCACGGATTCATTATACCAGGGATCAACTACTGGCTTGGAACACGCCGAGTCTACTCATTGGTCAGTACCCGCTTTCTCAGCTTCCAGGCGGCATACTTCGGAGGGAGAATTGTAATTCTACATCGGGAGACAATGCAGGGAAAGTCAAGAAAAGGAAGCGAGGAAAAAAGGGAGGTGTTCGTCACGACTACGGCGCAAACAGCTTACCCGTATTTCCCTGCCGTCAATGATCCTGGGTAACGTACAGTCATTACGGAATAAACTTGACGAGTTGCAAGGAAATGTTCGTTTTCTTCAGGATTATAGAAACAGCTGTGTTATGGCATTCACAGAATCCTGGCTAACTGAGCAGGATTTGGATAATGGCTTGTGTATTGATGGTTTTGGCACTCCATTTCGCACGGACAGGAGTGCAGAAATCACAGGTAAATCCCGCGGTGGGGGTGTGTGCCTTTATGTCAACAAGCGTTATTGTACTGCGGTGACTATTCGGGAGAACATTTGTACACCCGATATTGAGTTATTGTCGGTATCCCTTCGTCCATTTTACCTGCCACGGGAATTTCCACAAATTTTTATAACTGTTGTGTACATTCACCCAAAAGCGTCATTGCATCGAACATTGTATCTGATGTTGTTCAAGGACTTCAAAATATTTCACCAGAGGTGCCGAATTTTATTTTGGGAGATTTTAATCATGTGTCACTTAAAAAGACTCTGCCAAATTTCTACCAATACATTACATGCCCAACAAGACAATACAAGACACTTGATCTCTGTTATGGGAACATAAAGGGGGCATATAAGTCCGTACCACTGTCAGCACTGGGATCTGCCGATCATAATTGTGTGCAGCTCCTTCCTATTTATAGACCCTTATTTAAGAGAGAAAAACCTCAGACAAGAGAAGTCAAAATGTGGTCAGAAGATTCAACCGCCCGTTTGCAAGGGTGCTTTGACTGTACGGACTGGGAGGTCTTCAAAGACTCTTGTGAACATATTGATGAACTGACGGATGTTGTATGTTCATACATAACTTTTTGTGAGGATATGATTGTGCCTACACGTAAAATTAAGGTTTTCCCTAATACTAAACCATGGATGTCAAAATCAGTTAAAACAAGTTTGCTGAACAAGAAGCTAGCCTACAAGCAGGGGGATAACTTGGAAAGGGTAACAGCAAGGAAGGAGGTTAGAACGGAGATCTTCAAAGCTAAACAAGCATATAAAGTTAAGTTAGAAAAAAACTTGCCAGAAAATAATTTAGGCTCAGCTTGGTCTGGTATGAAGAAAATTGTGGGAATACAGGATAATGTAAACAAGAGCACTGTGTGTATTGATGGTTTTAGATCAAATGATGACCTTTCAAATGCTCTTAATATGTTTTATGCAAGATTTGAAAGTTTTGATTTTAAAGACGAAGTAGAAGAACTACGATGCCTGTGTAAGGATGATTCCCACATAGTCTTAGAACAGGCAGCAGTGGAGAAGATTTTTCTCTCCACTAAGGTGAATAAGAGTCCAAGTCCAGACTACATATGTGGGAGAATATTAAAGCACTGTGCAAAGCAATTAACTTCTATATTCTGTGATATTTTTAATTGGTCACTACGGGCACAAAAGGTACCTAGCCTGTGGAAAAAGTCTTTTATTACTCCAGTTCCTAAATGCAATAAGCCTAAAGTGTTAAATGATCTGAGACCGGTTGCCCTCACCTCTTTGGTAATGAAATCATTTGAGAAATTGGTGAAGTCTGAGTTATTGAGTAAGACTGGACATGCCCTCGATCCTATGCAATTCGCATATAGAGCGAACAGAAGTGTCGAGGATGCTTCACTTATGTTGTTAAACTTACTGACTAAGCATCTAGAAGGGAAAATACCCATGCAAGACTGTTGTTCATTGACTTCTCTTCTGCTTTTAACACTATACAACCCCACATTTTAGCCAGAAGATTGTTAGAGTATCATAAGTTGAACCACAATTTAGTGGGATGGTTATTGGATTTTTTAACTAATAGAATGCAGAGGGTAAAAGTCAATGGTAGCTTTTCAGATGTATTATTTTTATCCACAGGATCACCACAAGGCTGTGTTCTTTCGCCCTTACTATACATTTTGTATACTAACGTGTCAAAGTGTATACGAAAATAGGATACTAATTAAGTTTGCTGATAATACAGTGATAGTGAGTCTGCTACAAGGGGATGAGTCTGGCCATGGTCCAGTTGTGGAGGACTTTGTGACCTGGTGCGATGATTCCTATCTAAAGTTAAACACTACCAAAACGAAAGATATAACTGATTTTAGAACACGCGCTGTTGATCACGTCACCACGATTATTAAAGGACAGGCTGTGGATCAGGTGGAGAGTTATAAATATCTTGGTACAGTGATAGATTCAAAACTGTCATTTGAGTTGAATTGTGATATGGTCTGTAAAAAGGGTCATCAACGTTTGAGTTGCCTTAGGAAACTTGCCAAATTTCACATTGACAGACGTATGTTGACTTTGTTTTATCTCGCTTTTATTGAATCTTTTATGTCATTTTCCATAGTGGTGTGGTATGTAAGCCTGTCAGTGAAGAACAGAAACTCCTTAAACCAAATTGTAAGATGGGCAAGTAAGATAATAGGATTAAATCAAAGGAACTTAGGAAATATTTACACAAATCAGCTGTACCGGAAAGCAAGTGCTGTCTTGAGTGATCGGTCGCATCCCTTAAGGAATGATTTTAAGTTACTTCCGTCTGGTTGCCGGTATGCGGCTTTGAGATGGAAAACAAGACGCTATAAGAATACTTTTGTTCCAGCTGCAATTGAATTCCTAAATAATAAGAGAGAAGTTTTAGTACTTGACAGTTAATATGGATAGAGGATATGTATGTGTTATGGCGCAGTCTGTCATGATGTCTATTTGTTTACTTGTAAATTTGTACGTGATTAGTTGTATGTTTTTATGTCTTTTATGTGGATGACCGAATTATTCTTTTTATCTGCAAAACAATTTTACCTGCGGGTATGAAATAAAATTACCTTGACCTTGAGCTAGCCTGGATTCAGAAGAGCTGCTAACTAGCCTGGACTCAGGGAGGTTGCTAGCTAGCTTGAATTCAGGAGGGCTGCTAGCTAGCTTGGGCTCAAGGGGGCTGCTAGCCAGCCTGGATTCAGAAGAGCTGCTAACTAGCCTGGGCTCAGGAAGGCTACTAGCTAGCCGGGGCTCAGAGAGGCTGCTAGCTAGCCTTGTTTCAGGGGGGTTGCTAGCTAGCCTGAATTTAGGGGGCCTGCTAGCTAGCCTGGGCTCAGGAAGGCTACTAGCTAGCCGGGACTCAAGAAAGTTGCTAGCTAGCCTGGATTCAGGGGGTTTGCTAGCTAGCCTGGATTTAGGAAGGTTGCTAGCTAGCCGGGGCTCAGGGAGGTTGCTAGCTAGCTTGAATTCAGGAGAGCTGCACGTCAGCCCGGAGTCAGGAGAGCTGCACGTCAGCCTGGAGTCAGGAGAGCTGCACGTCAGCCCGGAGTCAGGAGAGCTGCACGTCAGCCCGGAGTCAGGAGAGCTGCACGCCAGCTCAGGAGAGCTGCACGTCCGCGCGGGATCAGGAGAGCTCACGTCAACCCAGGGTCAGGAGAGCTGCACGCCAGCCCGGGAACAGAAGGGTTGCACGTCAGCTCGGGAACAGAAGGGTTGCATGTCAGCTCAGGCTCAGGTACACAGGTTAGCTCAGGCTCAGGTACACAGGTCGGCTGAGGCTCAGGACAAAAAACCGGCATGGAGACGGGGAGGCGAAACTCCTGTGCTGTGGCCTGCCAACGCACCTCCATAAGGTGCCTAGTGAAGGCGGGGTCCTCCTCATGCAGGGAGCGGAAAAACTCAATCAACAGTTCTCCCTCCGAGTCCAGTGGGTGAAAAACTGGCTTGAACTCCATAGCTGCTGGGTCCATATCTGGTCGGATCATTCTGTCATGGGCTGCGTCGAAAGTAGACGTATCTTGGACCCAAATGCAGTTAAAGAGGTTTATTGTGGAACAAAAACACTTACTAGGAGTACGACCCACGAGGCAAGGCAATTCACGACAGGATACACCAAACAAAAAGCACGCAACACAAAACAATGATCCGACAAAAGGCAAGGGGAAGACAAAGACTAAATACACAGGGTGACGAGGAAACAAGAGGCAGGTGACACAAGGGATGGGAAACAGGTGGAAAACATCAGGTAATCAAACAAGAGCGGGAAAACATATAGTAAAACAAGACAAGACAGAGAACAGATTATCAAAATAAAACAGGAAACTAAGCAAAATACAGAACAGAAACAGACTACCAAAATAAGATACAACACCAACCCATGACACTACAGTGGCTAGACTAACAGCTCCATGTTAGTTCAGGCTAGTTCTAATTAAAGCTATAGTGCGTAGTTTCTGTCGCCCCCATGAGGAATTCTAAGTAATGACAACAAAACCGTCTGTGCCCCCACCCCTCCTCCACACAGTTGCTGGTAGCGAAGGAGGACACGGAGGATTAAAAAAACATGATGGACTCTTCAGAAGAGGTAATTATCTTCACTCGAGCTTCTGCGTGAGAAAGTCACCGGACGACACAATCTTCTGAACATAGCCATACTGAGAAATACAGAGAGAGTTGTGTGGAGCTGATAGTCTTAAAGTGCCTATATTATGAAATAAATAACTTTTTCTGGGATTTGGGATTTTATGTTGTGTCTCTGGTGCTTCCACACGCATACAAACTTGGAAAAAAAAAACATTGATTCTGTTTTGAGTGAGATAAGGGTTTCTGAATGTATCCTGCCTTCAGTCTCCAGGTGAGCTGGTCAGAATCGGCAGGGCCGTCTACGTCATCGGCCGAAACATTTGGTGTGTGCTAACCACTTTAGCTAATACCACATCAGCTAGCTGTTTCTCCAACTTTTTGAAAATTAAACCATGTAAACCTATTCTGGTACAACCTCAAAATACAATTATGAACCTGAAAATGAGCATAATATGGGCGCTTTAAATAGCTTTGTAGCAACTCATTTGGCAATGGCTTGAATGTAACGGACGTTTATTAATATCAAAAAGTTACGCACTAAAGCTTTAACTTTGCGTACAACGGCAAGGATATATAAAAGTACTTTACCGTCACTGACAGATGTCTACTACTCCATCTGCCCTTAGGAAACGGCATGCCACTAGTGGTACAGCGGCATAAGCTGTACCACTAGTGGCATGCCATCAGCCAGTTTCAAATCTCGGCACTACTATGGTTTTCTGTGCTGCACTGTACTAATGCACATCCTTGTGACTACTTTCACCCAACTCTTGGAAAAAAGTTAACAAGCCTACTTGTGTTTTATGATGACATTTCTCCTACACTAGTGGTAGTGTTTAAGATATAACTGCTGACTCTCCTCTAAATCACTGCAAGGTATTCTGGGCCCACAAGCATAATGCACATAAAGCCATAGGACCACGTCAAGTCATATTCACCCTCATCATGTGAGGCCCACTAGGAATATTACATTCTCAACACTAACAGTGAATACAATAGTATACAATTAGACATGATGTGTTATCTCTGAAGGGGCTCAAAGCAATCAGCATCTGTTATTAATTTTGACTTAACCACATTAACCTAATCAACAGTTCTCAGCAAAATCTCCTCAGAGACTCAAGAATAAAAAGCATTTATTTTTCAATTTACTCTTTCTCCCTCTGTAACATCTAGTAATTTTCAGTGTCCCGCGTGATGCGGCATGATGCTTTCACATGCTCCACACTGATGGCAGGTCCGAAGAGAGAAATGGAATGATGTCTTCTGATACGGTAACTATAAAACTTTGTAGCGTATTTACTAAATCTAAAAGTGAATGTTAAAAAAAAGCAACATTTATGTAACGTTTGTTATTCGCGTCATCTAACTTTAAGACTTACTTATTCCCTGGACTCCATCCAGATTGTTTAGAATTGGTCTGAAAAGCTGAAACTAATTGTTGGAAATGTAAGACAGAGGACGGCCAATTACTTCACGTCCTATGGTCCTGTGATAAGGTCCAGGAATTTTGGAGTGGGATACATGATAGCCTACGTCAGATTGCAGGAACCTTTGCTGGGGAGAGACGTGTATGATGGGCTTATGGCTCCTCCTTGATACATATGTTTATGCTTTATTGTCTATTTTGTTACTATTTTGTTGAATGGTCTTGAATATTGCCGCAGCAGTCAGGGCGCTGCCAGTGGGGTTAGCAGCGCCGTTACCCTGCAGAGATCTTCAGGCTCACCCACTCCCACTCCCCAAGTTCGCGGCGGGGCTTCAGGCTGGCTCATGCCGCTACCTTTAGTAGAAGGCAGCACCACCAACAACCCCCTTATTTTATCAATAAAGGGTATTGAATTTTGGGCGAGAAAGTCCCCACAGACACTCAGACCGTATTAATTGGCAAAGCAGCAAATACAAGCGTCATATGCTCAATCACCATTGTTTTAACTCACTCTTTGATAGACAGCAACTTAACAGACAATTAACTAGATGAAAATCTTACAGACTACAACTTTAAGTGTCAATAACTCGAAACACTGACTCAGTAAATCGTGACACAAAATAAATTCAACAATGGAGCAAATATATATTTTCATCTGTGAACTGTGCCTTTAATTCCTGGACTTACAGTAATCAGCCTTGTCAATATTGTAATGAGATTTACTGTGGTACAGGAAACATGACACAAAACAGTGGCCCTGCTGTTCCATTCACATTGTTGTTTTGTTAACCAGTGAACATCTCTTTATCATGGTTCAATAACTGCTATTTTTGACTTTCTACACAATTAAATCAGCAAAGGAAACAGTACGTTCAGTAAGCAGAGTGACTCATGGTAAGTAAGCAGGAATCAAGTTACGTTGCATTGCTGTTGTGGAGGATGACATGCAACATGCAAGGCCATCACCTATGGAATGGCATTTTATTTAATATTAAATAAATAAATACGCCTATGAAATCATCCTGAAATAAATAAAAAATAAGTAAATATATAAATAAATGTTAATATATAAATTAGTCAATATCGTTTAATACATAAATAGGTTAGGGACTTTTATTTTCAGTTTTTTTAAGTTCACATCTATTCATTTCCCTCTCTATTTATTTCCACTTTTATTAAAATAAGTTAAAATAAAAGTCCCTTGAAATAAATGCAATAAATGTCCCCTGAAATCATTTTTTTTTTAAACCTATGCAAATAATCGAATTGTCATCGCAATTTTGGCTCCTAAAGATCACAAAAACAATGTAATTGATACAAACTATTATTTTGCACAAAACATTTTGCAAGTAAACAGATTTTTTCAATAGTCAGCAAGGGCCTGTTTGTGGTATTTGGTGGCATTTAAAAATCAGCATGATGGCAGAGGGAGAGAAGCAGTGTATGGAGAGCAAGAAGGGGAGAGCAAATTCCATTGTCTGGGAACAGTGTGGATTTAAGGAATCCGACGTGGAGCAGAAACACATCATCTGCAAGATTTGCTACACGGTGGTGTCTGTACCACTTGGTAACACCACAAATCTCTTTAACCTGAAACATAAGCACAAAGTCATGTATGACCAACTATAGTTAATAGAAGAAACAGAAAGAGAAGACAACATCAACATCTTCTGCAACGCAGTGTTCTATTGAAGATGCACTTTATAGTTCAACTCAATCTGTCCAGCTCGGAGAGGCACAAAATTTAACAGATGCCGTTGCATTCTTTTTAGCCAAAGACATGCTGCATTAGCACAGTTGAGAATAGGGCTGAACGATTTTTGAAAATAATTGAATTGTGATTTTTTTCAAAAATATTGCGATTGCGATTTAATATGCAATTGTTTTTTAAGCTCTTTGTCTTCTGTATTATTCAATAAAGACAAGCAATAAATCATTGTATAGTATGAACAACACAAGATTAGATTAAACAAACTTTTCTTTCCTGGAGGCCAGGCCTGTATGTGATGATGAAATTAGGTGATGCATGAATTTATATGAATGACATCTTTTGTTTAACTACTTCAATCTCAGTAGTATATTGAGCACTGACCAAGCCTGGTGAAAACATTCATATGAAAGTCAGAAACAAATCACACTTGTTTTAAACACTGCCTTTGAACTAGACAGTTAAATAAGTAAAAAAATATATATACAACGGTGTACTTTTTACAGCGCACACAGAGGAGCTGCCTCCAGCCCCTCCCTCCCCTCATGGGGTTGCGTGCCGTGCGCATGACAGCGTCAACGTTGCACTTTCTCAGAGAGGCTATTGTTACATTAGTAGTAGCATGTTGCTGGTGTTCTTGCCGTGGGATTAACTGTACTAATAAAACCGTTGAAACAATGCGGCCACGCTGCTGCGGAGCTAGCTAACTGGAGCTAACCGCTAATCAGAGCTAATCGTTGGTAACCGAGCCTTCAGTTCTGTTCATGTATGGACTCGAGCCCAAATAAAACCCTTCATTTTATTAAAATCGCTGTAAAAGTTTTAATCTACAACTCAGAGTTGTTTGAACAACAAAAATCTGCTCAAGGTACGGTGTAGCGTTAGCGTGCTAAGTTGATGCTCTCTCTACGGAGTGCAGACTGATTTGCTCTCGCGAGTCACGTGACCAAATCGCAGCCTTTGCGATTAGGAAATCACATTTTAACATAACGCGATATGATTGCAAATGCAATTAATCATTCAGCCCTAGTTGAGAATGACGGCTTTAGTGCCATGCAGAAGTGGCGAATGAGATGGCAAAGGCAGAGTACTTGCCACCACTTCTGACGTATGGTCTAGCGAAACCATGGAGCCATATATTAGCCTCAGAATACATTCAACAATGCTGATTTCAATTTGAATACAAATAAATGCAACATCTTTCTAAAGGTCAATGAGTAAAATGGCATTCCATAATGGCTTGTCTGTTTACAATGCTGTGTCCTATGGTGCCTTGCAATGAGTACACTATTGATTTGTTGTCCTTGATTGCAAAGACTGGAAGACAGTCCTGGCTCAGGGACCAAGCCCTGCTTGTGGATAACATACTGTAACATACTCACTAACCACTGTAAGACATATAAACTAATTACCTGACAAGTTTATTCAATGTAGTAAATGGGACTAATTCAAGAACAACAGCAATTTGAAAGCAGCTGCCTGCCATAGTTTTTAAAAAATAAAATAATATTTAGCACATACTGAAGCAGCTCCAGGCTAATTGTTCTTAGTTTTTTTCTCTTTATAAGTGTGAATGCTGACTCACCTCTACCTTTAAAAGCACAGCCACCCTTGACAGTATAACAATTGAGCTTTCAGCTTTCTAGTAATGCATTTCAGTTCTTAGCTTCTTTAAGTTACGCAATTCAGCTTCCAATTCTGCTTATTTTACATTAGTTTCCACTTTTTTGAGCAGTGCATTGCAATGCATTTGAGCTTTAAAGGCCCAGACACACCAAACTGACATCAAAGAACTAGCTGCAATGAAGGCTGGGCGTTGCATCGCCTCACTTTGCCTTGGTCTGAGCCAAAACGTTTCACTTGAACACACTGCAAATACTACAGCCAAACGAACGTTCTGCGCCTGCGTCAGAGGAAATAACTTTTAATTCAGCAGGTGGCGGTAGCCTGTATTTGTCAGTCAAAAAGGGAAACCGGAACACCGATAGGATGGATTCAAGACCCTAGTTAGCTAGCTACCACATTAACAACTGAACCCAATGTTAAAAGAACTGACAAGGGCCGACTGGTGCCGGAAACACCACAAAAACTAGGCTGACAGACACTCACAGAGTGCCCAACATTGGGCTGACCTGGTGTGTCAGGGCAAGGGCAGGAATTTCACGGTGGCCAAGACGGCCTTGGCCTTGATGCCCTTCTGAAAATCGTATTCACGTCTTTGTAACTTCCCAGTTGCATTGCTGTAGGGCTGCACGATTTGAAGAAAAAGTCATATTGCGATTTACAATGCTGCGATTGCGATATAATGGTATCATGAGTTTACTAAGTTTACTAGTACTACTAAAATTTTGAGATGTGTATTTTTTAACTTGAACATACAAAGTTAAATGAGCATAAGAAGAAATACATAAACAAAAACGTGCAATACTGTTTTTAAATAATTTAATATTTTACAAAATTAAATAACAAAAACACAAATTCTTTTAAATTAATACATGTTGTATAAACGATGACATTCAAGATGGGTGTAATATAATAACTAGTGATTAAGTTACAAAATATACTTTGTACAACCTTACCTTAAGGTATGCATGATCTGAACCCCTCTACACTTCTGTGTCATGGTCTGGCTGTTTTTCTCTCTTATTCCTCTAGTTTCCTCTGGTTCCCCTCCCTGCTGTTTCTGTCTGTCATTGTTTGTCATATTCTGTCTAGTCTGTGTGTGTTTCGAGGCGTGGCTTTCAAGCTTCACTCGCTCCCCTCAACTGATCCCCAGCAGCGTCTCACGTCTGAAGCTCATCAACCTGCTCTGTGATTGTGAAGATTGTGACAACCAATCTTCGCAACTTCCTCCAGGAAGGAGAAGTATGTGATTAAGAGAAGAGCTGAAACCTTCAGGATAAAGGGTAAGGAAGCATGCCTTATGGACTGCAGAACACAATTATCATCTGTTATGGTACAACTCCCAGTAAATCTAACATTATGACATGAAAACACCAGATGGAGACACATCTTCAGGCAAAAGAAAAAACAATTTGAGCACCTGACCAAAGTTGTACTCACTGCAGAAGAGGCCAATTCCATTTTTGAGGAGTTTCACTGCAGCCAGTTTGGTGGGCAATGGTGGAGAAAACCCACAGTGCTATAATAAGCCACTACTATTGGCCTGGAATGGAGGAGGACATTTGCAAGTGGGCGAATACCCTCGAAATGTTGAGGTGGAATACACATTAAGCAATTGCACCATGGTCTTTCCACATCATATAAGTGATAAGTTATAGTTCATCCACCTCAGGTTTCAGAGCCTCTTGAACTTGTTGGGATGGATCTGGTGGGTAAACTTACACTAACATGTGGCGGTATTCAGTACATATGTGTCATAGTAGATTATTTCACCAAATGGGCAGAAGCCTACCCACTCAAGAGCAAAACAGCAGTCAAGGTGACAAAATGTATTCTTAAAGTGCCCATATTTTGAAAAAAACACTTTTTCTGGGATTTGGGGTGTTATTTTGTGTATCTGGTGCTTCCACACACATACAAACTTTGAAAAAAATCCATCCATGCTGTTTAGAGTGAGATACAGTTTCTGAATGTGTCCTGCCTTCAGTCTCTGGGTGAGCTGTTCAAAATCGGCAAGGCTTGTGACGTCACAAGCCGAAACGAGCAGGCTAACCACAACCATTAGCTAACGCTAGCATGCTAACGCTAGCATGCTACCTCGTTCTCAATAGCAAAGCACTGCTACAACACACACAAGTTCACCATAATCTACAAAAGAACTACTTACATGTGCGCCCTCATTTAGAAGTCTCCCAGCTAATCCTGCCTTGTAACTGACCGAAGTTGTAGAAACAGCCTTTCTTTTACTGTCTATGGAGCTAGCTAGCTGACATGATCTACATCTGAGCTACATGTGCAAGTGCAATCAAAGATAGTATAGAAGAAGAAGAAGAAGAAGAAGAAAAGAGGTCTCACTCTGTAGCTAAAACAGAGACCAGGTGAAAAGAGGATCTGCAGCAGTGAGAGAGAGCGGTGCAGTACAACAAAAATATGGTGTTTTTTGAAAATTAAACCATGTAAACCTATTCTGGTACAACCTTAAAATATAATTATGAACCTGAAAATGAGCATAATATGGCTGCTTTAAGTTCTTTTACAAATTTGGTGCACCAAGAAGACTCCTAACAGACCAGGGCTCAGAGTTTTGCAACAAGGGACAGTATTGATGTGTCCCCAATGTGTAATTACACCTAGTGCTGTGCTTATTTATGTCATGTTTGTCCAACTATTCAATTTAAAGGTCAACCATGAGTTGTGTCAGATGCTGGGCATCGAAAGAAGCCTCTGCTCTCCTTATCATCAACAGACTAATGGCCTTGTGGAAAAACGGAATGGGACAATACAGAGGTATGTTTTGTTTGGAATACTTTAATGAATTCAATGAAGTTTCAACCCAAACCATTTTCTGTCTTCTCATGCCTGTATTTGACAACATGAACGTTTGCGCACACAAGGCACATCAGACGCCGGTCCGGTCACCGCGAGTATTGACTGTCAGAGTGACAGTGGCTCTCCGTGGTGGGATAACTTACTGCTGCAATTTTTTAACGTTACATAAAGTTAGCAAACACCAGGAAAACACAGAGCAGAGCCAGCCCCTGACCTCACAACAGCTATAGCTGCAATAGGGAATTCAACCCAAGTTGGTAAGCTTGCAAGCGACTTTGTATGTTAACGTTGTTGTTAAGTGTTTGTTAGCTTGTTAACGTTACCAGTTAGCTAACATTAGCCTGTTTAATGTTAATGGTAACGTTACAGTAAACAGCTAACGAGTCAGAAGCCAACGTTTGCATTTACACTGGAGCACCTTTAAGGAGAAGAGGTCCTTGTACGTGGACCCATTTGGGGCCACGCAACAACAAATGGATCATTGCAGGGATGTGACAAGGTGGGTAAAGTAGCAACTTTATTAATTAAGTATTCATGCACTTTGGATAATATTGAGGGAGCAACAAAGCACATTCGATCATTTTCCTTGTGTTTATAGGCTTAACATTAGCTTGTTCCTCTGATGTCATGTTAACATTCAACTGACCTTGAATTCAAAATATCTTCCATGGCTTAAGATAAAATTGGCAAACAAGTCAAAATATGTTCTCTATGTAGGGCGCTGGTCTACAAACAGTATCCTGCAATCAGGAAGTGAACATGGTCCACAATTGCACATCCCAAACAGAGGGACACAACACCATGTGGTGTGTTTGTGTGTAAGGTAACAATGTGATTATCTCTGTGGCAATCAATCATCAAAAAGTCATCATAATTATACTTAGCAGATCTTACAGCAGGACACTGTCCAGTACCCAGTGGGCCAGGACGGTGTTGTGAGGTTGAGGCTGGACATAGCAATGTTGTTGTTAAATGACACAGGTATGCAGTACTTTAACAGGTATACTTAGTACTTAGTACAGGTATACTTATATTTAGTTTTCGTACTTCGTCCAAGTGGTGTTGCCGTAGCTAGCTGTATATATATATATATATATATATATATATATATAAGGGCTGTCAATCGATTAAAAAAAAAAATCTAATTAATTACATACTCTGTGATTAATTCATCTAAATTAATAAAAGAAAAGAAGGGTACTAAACAATAGGGATGAGCGAGTACAGCATTATCTGCATCTGTATCTGTTAACCATATGAATTATCTGTATCTGTACTCGGACTGGGCGGGGCCTAACCCGGAAGTGGACGGGATTTAACCCGGAAGTGGGTCAGGTTGTCTTGAAATGGGCGGGGCTTTAACCGGTATGTTATTTTAAGCATGCAATTGATATGGGTTGATCAGAAATTGTTATATTTATTGCTGAGTAGAAAACTATTTACATGACAGCATCAGCACTGAGCTTCAGATCAATGGTTTTGATCACGATAACAAACAAACTATATACAGAACAAGTTTTACAGCAATGAATACAACACAAGCGGTTGCAAAGTTTTGTTTTTTTTTGGTTCTTTTTTATTTTTTTTATTTCCACACCAGGTATGTGTGTGTGTGTGTGTGTGTGTGTGTGTGTGTGAGTGTGTAGCTAATTAATTTGTATTTTTTTTTATGAAATACAGCAAGACAGTGTCAGACACAAGTAAAAAAAACTGGTTAGAGCCAGCTGACGGTTTAAAAAAGAAAAGAAACATCTCCGACAGGCAGAGACGCAACGCGAGTCGCATTCTACCAAGCACCACGTCTGAACAAACCCCACGTTTACCAGAACTCTACTGGTTAATAAGTAAGTACTACAAACCAAAGTAAAAAACAGACCTGAAGCTGAAGAAACCCTAAACGTTAACGGAAAAGACCGGCGAACCTGAGAGACTGAGGGGGAGAGAGAGAGAGAGAGAGAGAGAGAGAGATCTCTTCTCAGTGTTCTGTGTGTGAGTGAGCAGATCGGGACACAGCAACACAATACATCTGTATGTGTGTGTAGGGGAGGGGCGCTGTGACGACTAGCCTATCACAGAACGCAGACACAGTCAGCTACCCAATGAGGATTTTTATTCATTCCGAGCACAGATATTGACTCGTATTACTCGTATAATACTCGTACTCGGCAAAAGTGCTTTATCCGTACCGGATACTCGTTTCAGCCGAGTATCCGGCACAACTCTAATATATATATATATATATATATATATATATATATATATATATATATATATATATATATATAAGGGCTGTCAATCGATTAAAAAAATTTATCTAATTAATTACATACTCTGTGATTAATTCATCTAAATTAATCGCATACATAATTTTTGCCTGGTGCCTTAACCGATACTTTTTAATAAAGTTAAAAAGAAAAAAAAAAGAAGGGTACTAAACAACAGTCGGCAACATTAAAGAAGGCTTTTTTATTGCTAAGGCCATATGGTCAAAATTAAATGATTTAATAATAATGTAATAACTATAACAATAACTTATTTCACTAGTAGGTTAAATTGCTGTTGAATGAGAAAAACAACTACCAGATGGGAAAAGGGCCTTTAACAACAACTTTGAATGCACCACAAGGCTGTAGGTTACCAGTTTCATTGAACGCACCGTCTGTGTTTTTCCGACAACGCAGCGGCACATTGCATCCCGGTGTTGAATCCTCTACAGTAAAATACAGTCAAACTTTACACCGTGTAGCGTTAGCTGTCAGCATTTTAACCGTGTTTAATCCAGCTACAAGCTAGCGGTAGGCTAACGTTAGCTGCTGCGATGTTTCTGTTTCCTGTAACGTCTGTTTCAGAGCATTAGAGAGAAGTGCAGACATATCAGTGAGGCGCCGAAATCCGCGTTGCTATTCGGTCTGGTAGATGCAGGCCATGAAGGCACGTGCCATATTAGCACCGGATTTCGGTACCCAACCCTATTCAGGAAGAAGATTTTTATAAGTAAATGTTCCAATTAATGATCCAGGCAGCGCATTCTCGTCTTCCTCCTTCATTTTACAGTCCAATGGTGGGACTCTGGGTCAAAGTTCCATATGGAATGGATTAATCTGTGTTATTTTTTTTTAACGCGTTATTTTTTATTATTATTTTGACAGCCCTAATATATATATATATATATATATTATTTTCCTATTATTTTTTTATGGGCAGTTGGTAGTTGTTTTAAGCCGCTACAGAGCTCCGCAATGCCAGTTACAGAGCTCCGTCATACAAGCGGCAGATTACCTGCTGTCGGGACAGTCTGGCGAGGTCGGTGACTCGAGTCTGTTTGGTGTGTTCCGTGCCATCGTCACAGCCGATTTGACTTCGGCCAGTGGGCTGTCGGACTCAATGACCAATCTGATTGATGGAGTGCTAGCCCTTGACTAGCAGATCAGTGCACTTATGTTAAAACACTTAGCGGAAATGACGAGCGTGATGAACGCCTCTCAAAATCTGACGAAAATCTTTCAAACTGACAGATTCAGCAACTGCATGGCCTATTTCTCGCTTAAAATGTTTTCAGAAACACATTTTGGTGAACTATTTTCGTAAAATACGAGATCGTATTCCGAACGAGCCGCCATTAAGGTCGTCTTTGAAATTCAGGAGAAGCCAGACCCACGTGACGCGTTCATCATTTCCGGTTTTCATTTTTTGGGCGACAATACAGGTTAGCGCCGCCTGCTGTTATGGAGACGTATTACATCTCACGCACGTGCAGAACGTACGCTCAAGTCGCCGTCGACCGACGGGAGCCGAATGAGCAGTCCGACTGCCTTTTCTGCCTACGGGCGGCCGTTGGGTTGGTGTCTCAGAGCCTTTACAGGTATTGCCAGACAACGGTCCTTTCAGGGGCTGTGGCAGTTGAGTTTAGGCTAGAAAAAGTCAGCGTCATTCGGCCACGACAGTTAAGGTTAGGCACCGAAACAACAAGTTAAGTTTAGAAAAAAAGATCATGGTTTGGATTTAAACACTCCCGAGGAACAAAACGCATTTCCTAGGTGAAAGTATTTAGTTTTCGCACTTCGTCCAAGTGGTGTTGCCGTAGCTAGCTGTCAAAGAGGGCGGCCATTCTGCACATTCTTGCAGTCTTGACAGACCCATCTACCACTCCAACCAACCTCCCCACACAAAATTTTGGGTTTTAATACTACTCGCTACTGTTGTCGCTCTTAATACTACATCATAAACACGTTAGGGATTCAACATTTATAGATTTTGTTGGTAGTATGAAAAATCACAGTTTCACGATTATTATGCATTAATTAATTTCACTGAGGGCGCCTGGGTAGCTCACCTGTTAGAGTGGGCGCCCATATATAGAGGTTTACTCCTCAACGCAGTGGCCGCGGGTTCGACTCCAACCTGTGGCCCTTTGCTGCATGTCATTGCCCCTCTCTCTCCCCTTTCATGTCTTCAGCTGTCCTATAAAAATAAAAGGCCTAAAATGCCCTAAAAAATAATCTTAAAAATAAATAAAATTAATTTCACTGTTAATATATGAAATGACATGAACACTCTAGATGTTAATGTTATTTGTTGCTGCCTTTTGAAACAGAAATAACACAGTAACAGTTTTGAATGTTTTGAAAATGATTACATGATCAATCATCAACCTTTTTATTTAAATTCATCTGAAAAGATTAGAGACTACAGGTAAATCATTTACACCTCAAACAAAGACCAAGTTGCCAACAACAGTGTTGTCCTTAAGAAGAAGTTGGCTCTTTTTGGGCTGCTAGACAAGATGCACCTGTCACAGGGAGATGCGCAGTTTGTTGCCAAGGAATAAATGCGATGGAGAGATCTCTTTGCGGCCTTATGTACCATAGGGTGAATAGAAGTAAGTCAACGTTAAATGGTAACGTCAGAAACATGTTTGAGCTGTTGCAGAGTTTTGCTTCGTACGTACGCAACGTTATCATCAGTGCACTCACTGTGAATGCAAACTCAGGCTCATGAATGGTTAGCTGGATTAAACAGGCTGATGTTAGTTAACTGGTAACGTTAACAAGCTAACAAATACTTAACAACAGCGTTAATAAACAAAGTCGCTAGCAAGCTTACCAACTTGGGTCCATATTTTTTGTCTCTTGTATCTTTGTACATAAATAACTGAAACTGGGATTAAAAAGGATTACTTTATTTGTTTTTGTTTATTTGCTTATATGATGCACGCATTTCCTATAAATGGATAAAAAGAAAGTGCAACAATTTGCACACTGCTAGGGTGTAAAGACTTGATGTTTGTCCAAGCTGCATGTAGGCGAATAGGCACGTATGTCCTGTTACTTAACACTGCTAATTCATCTTTTGATGTAATTTAATAATTCTTTTATGTGGTTTTTGTGAATGCTGTTTGTCGTTTTATTTCAAATGTATTTGTTCTTTTGACTCCGACCTGCGGCCCTTTGCTGCATGTCTTTCTCCCCCCCCACTCTCTCCCCTTTCATGTCTTCTGCTGTCCTATCAGAATAAAGACCTAAATGCCCAAAAAATTATCTTTAAAAAAAAAAAAACTAGAGGGCTTTGTCACTTGAACATAAACAGTTGTAGTTTGAGGGCACTTGCTGAAAAGACTGATGCTGTCAGTGTTTTTTTTCAGTAGGACAGTCTCCCATGCACACTGATAACTGAAAACAGCTCAAATGATAGTTTTATTGACTTGACTGGTTAAATAAGGGTAAATAATTAGTAAGGAATGAAAAAAATACAGCCTTATCTACCTATTCATTCTCTCTTTTTCTATCACACACACACACACACACACACACACACACACACACACACACACACACACACGCAAAGTGACTCAGTACACCCACTTTCCACTTCAATCAATTCATGCATCACTACTGAATCTACCACATCATGAGAATGACCATTTAGCTTAACGTTTTACCTTTCTGACCTCAGTCTGACATGATCCATAAAACATGCGCACAGGCAGACAGACAGACAGACAGACAGACAGACAGACAGGACCGACTCAGCTAAACACAACTCAGAATACCTAAGAATACTTCCAAACTGACACATTACTGCTGTAACTGGTTATGGTTAATCAGTGCTTGGCTGCACAACATGTTCCCACTATAATATAATAATACAACAGCTATTCTTTTGATGTGAAATGATTTGAAATGTCAGCTGTAAAAATATGGGAATTTTGGACCTGACATTCTACAATTGAAAATGACAAATGGTGAGTATTTGATTGGTTTGATTCCAGTCCTTACACTCAGTGTATTTAAATGTGTGTCTGACTACAGCCCTGGCTGCAACTAATGATTCCTGTCATTATTGGTTCATCTGTCATTTGAATTTTAAAATGAATGGTTTTGTCTCTAAAATTAACAATTGTGTCAAAAGTGACATCTTAAAAATGCTTGTTTTGTTTAAACAAGTTTAGTCTGAGACCCAAATATATTTCATTTACAATGATGTGAAACACAGAAAAGAAGCAAATCCTTCACAGAAGCTGCAACAAGATGTTTGGTCAATGAATAACCCACGCAATTAAAATGGTTAGCTGTTAGTTTTCTGTTGATTGTGTCACTGATTAAATTGACTAATCAACTATTTGTTTCAGCACTATATTAGTGTATTGTTTAATTCATTTGCAAAAATGCCCATGCAGTGTTTCCTTTAGGATTTTTTTTAGCAGTGGGGACAGTTCTGTCTGAACCCCCCCCAACAAAATGGAATGAAACGGAACTGACACTTCGCTGCAACACAAACAAATATACTTATTCACACACAATGAGGCATATTTTCAGTTGTGATTTAAAGCGTAACTCTCGCCAAAATGCAACCTAGAGTATTTTTGTGAATGTACCCGAGTCAAACTTTCGTTTAAAAGCATATTTAGGATGGAATCGCCACTTTTAAGATTTACCGTATTTTAGTTTTTCGGTCAAATGGCCTTTTGAATAGGAGTGCTAGGGACACTTTTATGCTAGCCTCAAAATAGCTATTTTTAAAACACTAAGAAGGCTCGACACAACATGAAACTTTGCTCGAAGTATCACCAGGGGCTCTACACCTTAACGAAAGCATTGACAACATTGTTTGTGTACCCAGAGTTTACTAAAAAGAAAGGTTTTGAGCAACTCACGTTAGCAGTTGTTGTTTACACTATCCGCCATTTTCCTAGTCAAAAATAGGCGATCTCCGAATGCGAATGAATGGACTCCATAGGAGGAAATGTCATTCTTATATGAGGCTCCTTTTTCAACTACAAGGTCAATATTGTGTTTCACTAACGACAAAACAACGAATTATCCGTGCATTTATATGGAACTAAGCTTTTGGAGCTTTCCATCTTTACTCTCCTCGACTATTACTATTTTTGACTGGCTCGATAGACGGCGACCGGAAGAACAAGAGCTACAGTGAGTTGCTCAAAACCTTTCTTTTTAGTAAACTCTGTGTACACAAACAATGTTGACAATGCTTTCGTCAAGATGTTGAGTCCCTGGTGATATTTTGAGCAAAGTTTCAGTTAGTGTTTTAAAAATAGCTATTTTGAGGCTAGCATAAAAGTGCCCCTAGCACTCCCATTCAAAAGGCCATTTGACCGAAAAACGGTAAATCTTAAAAGTGGTGATTCCGTCCTAAACATGCTTTTAAACTAAAGTTTGACTCGGGTACATTCACAAAAAGACCCTAGGTTGCATTTTGGCGAGAGTTACACTTTAACTGTATTTTTTGAGGAACTATAGGGCACTTAACATCTACAACAGGTCTACACTTAGAATGGACCCACCGCGGTGACGTTTTGGTGGAGCTGTTCGTTTAATAGTCGACTCGGAAGAAAGCGAACGTTTTGACAATAAACTACATCAACACAACAGTACGTGGAGTTAAACTGGACGGGCCCAATAACCTCTGAATAGTTCTACTTGTTGTTAAATTGCAATGTGAGCAGCAGCCAACGGGGGATGCATTGTGTTGGCAGGATCATTTAAAAGGCAACCGCAACTACAGTTTTTGTACAGCCCTATTTCTGATACTGTGGTGGCAAAAATGTTGCCATGGTGGGCCGCCACTACAAAATCAATATAGATGAAACACTGCCATGGCAAACGTGTCGCCTTATTGCTCTGTCTCACAAACAGTCCAGAAACCCAAAGCTATTCAAGCAGTACCCAGCATAGTGTGTCACTCTGAATTAAATCAGCCATAAAATGATCATCAACTGACTAATCCAAAAAAATACTTTGTTACTGTTAGGCTACGTGGATAGGTAAGGCTTTTGGTGAAATTATGATATGTTATATATGGTACTTTATGGTGTTTTTTGTATCTCCTGTTTCATTACAATAAGACACGATGTCAGATAATATCACCTGACTATGGCTGTGGCATCCACAGAACAAAACACCGAGTCAATGAGGGGAAACTGCTGGAGGGGCTGACAGTATCAGGCTTCCTTTTTTTGAAATATTAGTGCAGCAGAGGAGCTGGGGCACCTGTAGCAACACAAACGCATCCTCTATCCATTCACAGAAACCCCCCAGCCCTAAGTGTAGTGAACTTACCATTGATGTCTCGTCACCAAGCCCTCTCTCATCTGCTTCTCTCATCCCTTTAAGTAAGAATCCAAAATAGGTGTGATGTGAGTTTTGCGCTCCTGTTGCACAAAGCTGCAGCGTTTTCTCAGCTCTCTTCACATAATGGGCAAACATAAAAAATAAACTTATGATGCCCGCGCGCATTAATCCGCGGAACGAGTACCCCGTCATTCATCTGGCTGTGGAGAGAAAGCAGGAGGACTTCATAAGACAGCTTCCTGCAGCGCTCAGTGGCTGCTGTTCGTCTCTTCTTCTGCCGAGGCTGTCGTTAGAACCATAAATCAAGCTGCTGCTGCTGCCTTCAAGTGATGTCGGAAATGTTGTAATTATGACTCGTGAGCACGTCAGTGACTCGACAATATAGTAATAGCCTACAACTGACATTTAATTTAAATACACGACCTGCCGTTAGGTAGCCTAATGTTTGTTAATAAATAGGCTTTTAACGTCATGTCCACAATTTCTTTTCCAAGTAGGCCTAATGTTACTGTAGTGCAAACAGGTCTGTATCAGGGCAGCCAGTAGCCAGACCTATGAGCCAGACTTGTGTATCAGCTGATTGACTTGATGGGTTTGGAAGGAAACTTCCACTGTATTAACCTGCCAAAGCATACCCACTTTTACTTCAGTACATACGTTTAATACTTTTACTCCGATACATTTTTTTATGTGCTGCATCGTTGCTCGTTACAATTATAAAAATGTTACGAATCATTCCAAACCCACATTATCACTGCCAGAGCGGTAGATGGCTCTGTCACCAGGTTTGATGAAGCTGGCTCATCATTGAGCGAATCAAGCGATCAAGCTGTCTTATAAGAAGACCGTGCATGCTCCCGTTCTGCCTTTCGCTCTGCTGCCTGCCCGCACCGAGAACACCCGAGCCCCGCCAGTTCACCTCGAGATGGAAGAACCAGAAACACCACCCCCAACCCCGAGCAGACCAGAGCCCATGCCCCCATCCGCCGGAGCGAAAAACAACTCCCACAGAATCCGCCCCACGAAAGACCGCCAAACAATGGCCCCTAAAAATTCACCGTAAAATCTGAAGAAACACACCAAGGCAAGTTACAAATATAATACACAAATGGCACACCAGCTTGAGCTATCAGTAAATGCTACCTAACTAGCTACCCGCAGTTCATGACATGCGGAGATCCCGTTTGCAGATGACATGCTTGATTTTAACTGAACGTCCCGAATTTGGGTAACCTCTGATTGGGTCGGTCGGCCCATCTCTGGACCAGACCGGCCGTTGCCGACTGGCCAAATGCTTAATATTTATTATTATTATTATTATTATAACCATAGTGAAATCGTGCAAGCAATAAAAACCTGCGCTATGTGTTGTCGGCCTGTAAAGACAATTTATTTGTATATTTAAAAAAAAAATCTGACCGACCCACATTAAAAAAAAATGGTCCGGCCCCTTTGGCATTTGCCAGAATTGCCAGATGGCCAATCCGCCCCTGACAATGTATATTATAAACATTGTCGCAACGCCTCTTCTTATCTGTCTCGTTTTAACCAGTCCCTCCAGGTCCGCTGGAAAGTCAGCGGACGAGCGCTGGGTGGAAATGTTCGCGCATTTCAAAAGCAGGGAGATTCCATTAAAAAATGTAGGTGTCCTTTGTCAGTTCGCCATGTGTCTACCGGGCACAAATGCTCCCGTTGAGCGGATCATTTTGCTCATGAACAACACATGGACTGACGAGAGGAACTGTATGACCATTCCCACCTTAAAGACGCTACTCGTCACACGGGCCAATTTTGCTGACACCTGTGAGCAATTTCACAGTAGGCTTTCAGCCAACAAATTGATTCTAGAGCAAATTCACTCCTCTAACAAATACTGTATACGGAATGAATGTTTCCAATAGGGAAGCTATCTGCTCTATCAAATGAGATTACATTTGTGTGTGTGTTGTTGGTTACAATAACACAGGTAACACTTTATGGTAAAGGGTACATGAATTATCATGCATAGTTGATGTAGGCGTATGTATTATTATGCATTATGTAATTAATGATTTATGTGTTACTGCATTCCTTAATATCCCATGAATCATCAGGAATTGATGTGTTAATAGTCATTCGTGACCTCATACATGAACAACACAACTAAAGCATTAGGTAGGTGAACTCATTTCAATTCCTGATGATTCATAAGATATAAAGGAATGAAGTGATGCAGAAATCATGAATTAATTCATGCATGAATTCATAATTCATGTACCCTTACCGTAAAGTGTTACCATAACTTTAGTTCAAGCCTGTGGCAGCAGTTCCAAATAATTCGTTTAGTTAGATAGATCATGCAATGAAAAATACCTTTTCACAAAAACAAAAAAAAGTTCAGTGGGTGGGCCCACACGAAACTCACTCAATGTCTTTTAATATTATTTCTTAGATATGTAGGCTACATGCAAAGAAAATTCATGAATGTTAACTGAGATGCCCTATTATGTTGTGAGCAGTAGGCCTACGTGTGCTGTTGGCAAAATTGTGTCTAATCTGTCTGTGTCTATGTCTGACCTGGGCTGGCACATGCACACGCGAAAAGTGTCCCGGTTTTAGTTCTGGGAAATCTGGTCACCCTAACCATACGTTAGTTGTACAACATTACAGAGGTAACGTTACGTACAGAGTTAACTTAGAACAAGGGGGAGTGACAGGCTGCGGCTGGAAATCGTAATGAAGGACAGGAAATAGTTTTAACATGACTTTAAAATAGACATCCACGGAGCCGATGTCTATCACTTGTTAGATAATGTTTCATTACAGAGTTCTCTGTTGATTTGTGTTTGTCGCTGTGTGCTCATTGTGGAAAATAAATGTAAACAAAGTTGCGTGCAAGTCCCCTCAAGGCCAGGCTGATGTTAGAAGTCACTCTAGTGAACAGAACGTGTAACAACAACCACATGCTTATAGTATATAGTGGCATTGACAATGCATAAGCCTGAATAGTGTAGTACATATTTAACAGGCTGCAATTGAGCATTAAATATTCAAATATTATTTGAATATTTAAAAAAAAAAATCGAATGGAATTCGAATGGTATTATTGAGGAAGATTGACAGCTTTAGTATAGTGTAACGTGAATGGTGTAGGTGGAGAGAGCTAGCAGTTAGCCGGTTAGCTCACAGAGTCGACAGACAACTGAACGAAGATTCCATACTGATACTTTATTCTACAACGTTGACCATACAATGCCAGATCTCCACAGCGCTATATTTACTTATCATACATGAGCAGTAGAACATATAGCATAACCTTCACCAACTCGTTAGTAAGTCTCTCTTGATGTGTGTTGGTCTATTATTATAATATTTACAGTCTATGGTCCGAGGAGAGAAGACTGCAGTGGCACGTCTTCACTCTAGTACATCACCTTGGTAACGAAGCAAGTCACCACCTGGTGGCGCTACTAAGCATTGCAGTTATAATTCTGTCTGTTACAATAGTTCATTTTAATGAGCTTGATGAGGGTTAATAAGCTCAGAAACTCAACAACACCCTCTGTAGAAGCCCAGCAGGGATGCTCTGTAGCACAAAGATGAGTTGATCTCTTTCCAAACACAGAGAGCCAGCATCTAGCAAATGTAACATTCTGATGTCTCGCGCAGTAACAAAGCCAACACTACATTGAATCCCACCATTATTAAAGGCTCCACAAAACATCTTAGAGGATCTCTAATGCTAGTGGACAAATTGACAAGAAATTTGCTGCAGATATTTATGAGCCTCAAAGGATGAATTCTAATGTTTTAGGGAACTTCCAGACTTTTCTTTAGTGCCACCACCAGGCCTAACTTTCCATTTATATACAAATATATCAAAATCTAATGGCCAAAGTTCTATGAAAAGTACATAAAATTGTGTCAATGACTATGTTTTGGGGAGAACCATCCTCAGGACAAAATACCAAACTTTAGCCTCAACACCGATAAAGCTCTAACGGGGGATTTATTGTTGTGTGTTAATTTGATATTGTAAATATCAAAAATACTCTTAATAACTTTACTGCAATTAAAACCACATTGATACGGCAATGTTCTGGACATCTTCTCAGTAATCTTCATCAGAAGTGGTTTTCGGATGGTCGAACAGGTAATGAGCTTTAGAGACCAGTAGGCGTAAAGGGATCTGTGACATGGCTGGCAGTATTAGATAGACGTAAGTCTGTATGTAAGTGTGAAGCGTGGGATAAAAGATGTTCTTAATCTTCTTTCACAAAGAGCAAATCATTATGCTTACCAATCTAAAAAATATATAACAGAGAAAGCTAACAGTTTTTTTTTACTGCCAAGGCTACAGAGGGTTGCTTGAAGAAAATGTTTAACACTGCTTGATCAGAGGGTTTGCTTTAATCTTGTCTGATCAGTCTGTAACAAATTCACAAAGATTTTAATTCACAAAGTCAGCACACTGAAATCAACTTATCATTTTCAAAGTGTAACCCACTTGAAAATAGCCTACAAACAGGATTAGGTTATTTCTAGTTTAAAAGGTGCACTATGAGTTTCTGCATGGTTTCAGCGCGATTTCATTTTTGTCTCAAATTGTAGGCATCTCTCCTCAATCCGCTAGCTACCTTTTTGTAGTGTTCCCTGGACACAAACCAATGAAAGACATTAAAAAGAATTAAATGATTATAAATTATATTTCTGTTAATAATCATGGTGCTGCAGGCTCAGAATGGGATTAGTATCTTACTTTTTTGCCCGCAGGATTGCACCTAAATGAAATAGGTGTAATACCATTCCAATTTTCACCAGTAATATTATAGGTTACCTGTGATTAAATATGAAATTAATACACTGTCAATATTTACGCATTGACTCGAGCAACAATGTTCTCCCACACCAATTCTCTCTCTTTTACAGCAGCCGCTGTGTTGCTTTTTTAACGAAATACATGTTCAAACTCACTGTTTGTGCGCATGAGTATTTCCGCCGACCAGTTTGTTTGTAGTTGTTACCATGGTGAATCGTAGTATCATGGCTCCATTCATGCTGCCTTTTTATTGTGGTGGTGTACGCGCTTAGCTCTGAGTCAACCTACTCCGAGTTGATTGAACCAACTCAAATCAGCTGTTCTGGAACCGAAAACTCAGAGTTTCCCATCTCAGGGTAAATCAACTCAGAGTTCAGGGTTACACTCCAGCCAATCACCGACAAGATGGTTGGGGGTCAGTTAGTCATGACAGTTAAGGAAACATGGGGGGAGGGGCGAGCTTGCTCTGTTTTGTTTTGAATTTACTTGGAACGTCAACAGAAGTGACCATGCAGGAACTCATAGTGCACCTTTAATATCTAATTTCTTAATTACTTGTAGTTATATTTTCTCTGCACGCCATATTTGCCCAGTAGGGGACAGTGGTGGCGCTCCACTGCTACACTGATTCTTAGAGAGAAGAAGAAAATCGTAAACAGCAGAACGATAGTGAGCTGAAGCCATAGACAGTATATAAACTGGACCAACAGATCCCGTTGCTCTGGACGGAGACCAGTGAAGGATATTAGAAGCACTTTTCCGGTGAGCGCTGAGCGTTACTGAGCAGCCTCCAACTGAGAGAGACGACGAGCAACCTGTCTGAAAGTTGGAAGTCTTCTGGTAGCTGTGCCAAGAGAAATCTCAATCATTCCCAATTTTGCAGAGATGGAGAGCGTAGGTATATGTAAGGAGATAACATAGGCACAGGCTAATTATTGCTAACTAAAATGCTAGTTAACATTAGTAATTAAACTTAAACAGCTAATGTAAGTCGTAACTGCCTGCGAGCTTCTCCTGTACTGTACGGTAATTCCTCTACTATGCGACAGTAAGTCGCGTGGTTATGACACAATCGTTAGCCTATTTTTACAAAAACGCCTGCTACGGAGCCATAACGTGAGGTACAAGGTAATGGAGCCTTTTATACATTGTCATGTTTCTTTAGAAATAAACAATGAACAAATAAAGTCTTTGAACGCTTCAGATGTAAAGTTATTCGCTGTCAAAGTGACGTCAAAATGAATGGCAGTCAATGGAATGCTAACTGCGGATGAGTGCTTGTTAGCATCAAAATGGCGCCATAGGATCTACAGGTTGTTGACAGATGCTTACCCCCTTGGCTGAAGCCATATTTAGATTTTCCACACTGAGTAAAAAGTTAAAAATAACCTTTAAGAGCTAGTTAAAAAGGTTTTTTCCCACCAAACGGAAGGAAGGAATAACAGAGCAAAGGGTCGAAATTATGACAAGGAGTTTACTTACTTGTAGTCTTTTTCTCCGGAGTGTTTTACATGTGTTCGTCATTTGTGTTACTAGCAGACATAGCGTGATCGATGTGTTTACTGAGTCAAGCACGTTAAGTTATCTCTATGTTTCTATTTTGCTGTTAATTCAGTTGTTTAATACATTTGTGTGAAAATGTATTGAAGCTATGTGTACTGCATAAGTTAAAAAAACAAATCAGAGTTGAACATGAGTTTAATGATTTGAAGTGCAATTCCATGCTATGTTGAAGCATTGTATGTTCTTAGCTCACAATTGCATGTTAAAGTAACCTTGCTTTTTGTACAGGATGTGTATATTTATTTTCTTAATATTTAATTTCTTCTGAAAAATGACTTTCTATCTCTGTGTGTTGGTGTCTGTGCATGCCTATTTTGGCTATTCTTATCAGACAATGAAGTGGATGGAGAGACAGTAGAGTGCGGCTTGACTGAACATATGGTGGCATTCCTTTTTTCTGGGTCATTTAAAAAGCAACTTAAATTCAACACATTTGTACAGGGGCCAGATGATAACACTGAGCAACCTTTGACAACAGACAGGTAGGTTTTTTACACTGCAAAGGATTACAAAAATGTCTTATACAGTATATTTAGACATATAATGGAGTATGACAATGAATATATTATTGCCTTGGTTGCTTATCAGAATTATGTGTTTTTCATCCCCTCTCTTCCCCATCCCTTATTAGAAAATAGACAAATGGCAGACTGCCTCTTGGTTTTCAGACCAGACTTGACAAAAGTGAAGCATGTCAGAAGTCCAGCAAAGATAGACATACAATCATTAGTATTCTGCATGAAGCAGTTATAGAACACACAATGTAAGTCAGTATGTCTTTTAGATGTATTAATTGTTGATTATATGCATACAGAGAATATTCCTCTTTTTTCTTAATCAGATACATTTTCAATATTCTTGCTTTGCGGTAAGCTTCTTGTCCCAATGTGTTATGATTCACACCTGCATGCATACACAGTCAAAGTTGATCCTCAATGGAGTGTAATAAGATCAGGACAAGAAATGGACTTTCAGTCCTTGAACATGTACAATATTGATGATAAGTTGTATGTTACCCTTAGAAACATTTGAACGTCTTAAAGTGATTGCGACTTAAAACGGACAAAGAAAAAAGGGGTAAAAAGCTATTGTTCAGTGGAATGTTATTTTGCATTGATCCATTTTACATTATTAGGAAAAAAACATTGTTATACATTTAATATGTGTGACTTAAAAGGGTAGTAAGTAAAAATATATATTGTTAAATGGATTGTGTTGTGTTGCATTTATGTATTTTACATTCTAAAAAATTTAATTTTGAAATTCTGATAGAAAGTGTTTTTGCAGTGATATTTTCTTATCAATTTTAATGTGATGCTGCCATAATTGTATAATAATTTACAATTGTATGAGTTAATGTTGAAACTGAAACAAAAAAAGTAATTGATGAACGTAAAAAAATAAATAAGGTTAATAACGTTTCTACAACTTTATTTTTGACTGTTTCTCATGTTGTACTGAGTACACATGTGTCATCACAAGGTACAAAGTGCTTGACACTGGGGCAGTACCATCTAAAGGCCGACTGGTACCATTTCCAAGCGTACATTTTAGTCCTAGAGCATTTAGGTCCATTATTGTCCCCAGGGGTACGCATTTGCAACCCAAAGGGTACAAACTGTAAGAGAACAAGTATGTACTGTACCCTTGTAAAGGGGCACAATTGGTGTACCTTCAAGGGTACTACCCCAGTGACAAGCTGTTGCACATCATTTCTGACAGTGTAGTGAAACCTTCATTATTGCTTCTTCAGTGGGACATATAACATGTTACCAATAAGCAAAATGACTACTGAAGATAAGATTCCTTGACCAGTTTGCTCAGGCTCTGTGGAGACACCAGCTGCAGAGAGTGAGTCCATTAATTGGAAGCAGGTGCACTGATTGAGCAGAGTGGCTGATGGACTCCTGCTGCTGAAGTTTATACACAAGGATTTCACTCATTTCTACATTTAACGATAAGCATCAGTAACAACACAGCTTAAGCGTTATACATCATTTTTATTTTAATCAAAAACACACATTACAAGGAGATTAAATGTTAAGTTACTATCAGGGTAGCTTAACATTGAAGGGAAAAAACGAAGGCAAGGCAGCTTTATCATTGTAGCACATTTCAACAACAAGGCAATTCAAAGTGCTTTACATAAAACACGAAAGAGCAATTAAAAACATTCATCAAAAGAGAATGTAAAAGCAGGTAAAATAGAATAAGACAGGAAGGAAATACAAGAATAAAAATTACGGTGCAGTGTAAGAAATGAACAATATTTTAAAAGAAGGCAGCATAAAAAAAAAAAAATGTCATCAGGCTTGATTTGAAAGAACAGAGTTACAGCAGACCTGCAGTTTTCTGGGAGTTTTTTCCAGATATGTGGTGCATAAAAACTGATCGCTGCTTCTTTATGTTTAGATCTGACTCTGGGGACAGAAAGCAGACCTAACCCAGACGACCTGAGAGGTCTGGATGGTTCATAATGTAGCAGCAGATCAGAAATATGTTTTGGGCCTACACCATTCAGTGCTTTATAAACCAACAGTAGTATTTTAAAATCAATTCTTTGACAGACAGGAAGCCAGTGTGAACACTTCAGAACGGAGTGATGTGGTCCACTTTCTTGGTCTTAGTGAGGAGTCGAGCAGCAGCGTTCTGAATTAACTGCAGCTGAGGAGACCGGGGTTTGTGTCTTGTTCTTGTCCTGCATGTCACTTAAACTTAAACTTAAACGTACATTTTTTAACCCCACCCACAATCTTTCCCTTACCCTACTTAAGTTGTTTTAGCCAAGGGGGTAAGCCAGCATCCACAAAGCGTACCTCCCATGGAGCCATTTTGATGCTAATAAACCATCAGGTGCCGTTAGCATCCCATTGACTGCCATTCATTTTGGCGCCACTTTGACAGCGAATAACTTTACATCTGAAGCGTTTAAAGCCTCTATTTGTCCATTGTTTATTTCTAAAGAAACACAACAATATATTAAAGGCTCCATTACCTTGTATCTCACGTTATGGCTCCATAGCAGGTGTTTTTGTAAAAAATAGGCTAACGATAACCACGAGACTTACTGTCACACAATAGATAAATTACTGTACAGTACAGGAGAAGCTTGCAGGCAGTTTCGACTTAAATTAGCTGTTTAAGTTTAATTACTAATGTTAACTAGCATTTTAGTGATCAATAATTAGCCTGTGCCTATGTCATCTCCTTACATATACCTACGCTCTCCGTCTCTGCAAGATTGGGAATGATTGAGATTTCTCTTGGCACAGCTACCAGAAGACTTCCAACTTTCAGACAGGTTGCTCACGTCACATCTACGTCAGCAATCTCAGTTTGCAGCTGTGCAGTAACGCTCAGCCATCACCGGAAAAGTGCTTCTAATAGACTTCACTGATCTCCATGGAAAACAACGGGGTCACATTGTCCATTTATTTTACTGTCTATGAAAGATTACTCCACAGGGGTAACCAAAGCATCAAATATTGCCGCAGATGGGATTACATTGGAATGAGGTGAAAGCCCCCTGCGTCTGACTGAGAGCTTCCAGAGACTTTTTGAGTCCGTGACTAACGCCAAAGGCACCTGACCAAGCGTCGGTTTTTGACTCGCTGGCAGTGAGACTGTGTTGCTGTTGCTGTACTGGTGGAATAAGTGCTGTGGAAATGTACATAATTCTGAATTTATTAACACAAGTATACATGGAGAAGTGTTGTTTGCATCAACAGCAAAAGATGACTAATTAATAAAAACACTAGCAGATCAGAAGACATGGCCCAGATGACCTGAGATGTCTGGATGGTTCATAATGTAGCAGCAGGTCAGGAATGTATTTAGGGCCTAAACCATTCAATGCTTTATAAACCAACAGTAGTATTTTAAAATCAATTCTTTGAGAGACAGGAAGCCAGTGTGAAGACCTCAGAACTGGAGTGATGTGGTCCACTTTCTTGGTCTTAGTGAGTACTCAAGCAGCGTTTTTAATCAGCTGCAGCTATCTAATTGATTTTTTAGGGAGACCTGTAAAGACCATGTTTCAGTAGTTGAGTTGAAAGTTAGATTGAAAGTTCATCCTTGGCTTTATATACAGTAGATTGACAGGACAATTCATGGTCCATTCACTAACTTGTTCTGGAGCTTTTAATCATATGGTTGAAAGTGCAACAACAAAAAACATTGAACATCTATGATTCCACAACAACTGAACAAACTCCATCTGCTGATGAAAAACTACTGGTTTAAAGCTCATAGACTAATTTAAAGATATCCCAGTATCAAGAAATGTTTGTCTGAAATATACTTTTTCAGACAAGTCTTTTAAAACTTTCTACATATGTACCTGTCTATACTCTGTGCTCTCTCATGTACATGTTGTTTAATGGGCTTATTGAGAAATCCAGAGCCCAGTAACCTCCTCATCTGTATGAATGAATATAGAAAACAAACTTGGGTCTGAAAGTATATGTGAACAGTACACATTACTGGTTGAATTCCTTCTTGGTAAATGTGTAAGATTAATGATGACCATAAAGGTTTTGCTCTTGACCTTGTACGCTACGTGGACCTTGACTAAGGATTTTTTGTCAAAGATGCATGATATTTAGATTTTTTTAGACACTATTTACACTGTCTGCCTGCTTCTAATATGTGGAATCACAAACACTGCCAATATCATATACGGTAATCCAGAAAGACACCAACAGCATCAGAGCGTCTGCAGTGTCATTCATGTCTGTCTGGCAGAAGGCCAAATGGACCTGCCTCTATGTTAATGAAGCTATCTGGAATGTTGCTGGAGTGTGAAACCAGTTTACAACATGGCGAGCAGAGTAGCAAGATAATTGGAGACATAAAGATGTGTCAGCCGTCTGCCATCTTCCCATCTGCCCCTGCTCCAAAGGACAGTGCTGCTGTAGAAAAACAACATCAGAACTGTTGGATTAAAACCCTTTACCCAATCCCCTAAAGGTCTCTGTGTTTTTAATCGAGTTCCAGGAGGGGTATAACAGCCTGAAGGTTATGGAAGCTCATCAAACACATAGCCTGTAAAATTCAGAATAAGGAGACCCATGCACAGTTTGGTGGAACTGGGAATCGCAACTATTTAAAGGTTGTGTGAATGGTTTTAGTGCTGTTTAAGATAATAAGGGTTCGTTTTTCAACCTTGTCTCCTACACAATATGTCTGTTTTCGAAATCATTCCCTCTTTTACTCTGTAAATTAAAAAATTTGACACATGAATCATCATCATTAGTGTCACCTCCCAGTAACTTTTGAGTCTATAAAATGCTATGAATGTATGCGATAGTAGTCTATCGAATTTCCAATTGCGTCTACTCTGCCCTTATAAGGCACCCTTAGCGTCTGTATGGGACGCACCGGGCATAGCAGCAGCTCGACCGTGGCGCTGTAAGATGACTTAGTATGAACAGCGACAACAATAGCGAGTAGTATGAAAGACCGGAAATCTGCATAAGGAGGGAGGTTGGGGTGGTGAATAGGTCAAACGACACAGGACTTTCACCCAGGAGGCCGGGGTTTGTGTCTTGTTGTACCTGTGTGTCACTTAAACGTACAGTTTTTAACACTACCCACAATCTTTCCCTTACCCTAATTAAGTTGTTTTACCGTGCGTGTCGAAAAATGATGCCAAAGGGGTAACCAAAGCATCAAATATTGCCGCAGATGGGATTACACTGGAATGAGTTGAAAGCCCCCTGCGTCTGACTGAGAGTTTACAGAGACTTTTTGAGTCAGTAACTAACGCCAAAGGCACCTGACCAAGCGTCGTTTTTGACTTACTGGGAGCTGTGTTGCTGTTGCTGTACTGGTGGAATAAGTGCTGTGAAAATGATCATTCTGAATTTATTAACACAAGTATACATGGAGAAGTGTTGTTTGCATCAACAGCAAACAATGATTAATTAATGAAAACACTAGCAGATCAGCCGACATGGAGGGATCTTTTGAAAATACGATCAAATGAGTGTCTCCTGACCTAATGGCAAACTAGTTGGGTGAAGAACGAGCTCCGCATAGTGCACGGCTGTATTTATCCTTTTGAAGATACTGACCAGAGATATTTGTGCTCAGCCGGGACGAGAAACATTCTGGATGCCGAAAATGTCAAGTTCCTCAGCCTCGAAGGCACCAGATAAGGTGTTGTTGAAATATGGAAAAGGTCATGAGGCTTCTGGGTATTATTCTATGCTTATGCAGTACTTGGGGGATGGAGCCTGGACAGCCCTCAATAAGACAATGGAAAGGGATCTGAGTATTACACTGGATTAAGAGGGTTGGGACAGATTCTGTAAGAATATTAAAACTATATCACGCGATGTGAGGGTGCACCTCATTCAGTTCGAGAATATGCATCGCTTCTATTGGACTTCCTCCATATTGTTTAAAATTGGTCTGAAAGACACACCAAATTCTTGAAAATGTAAGACAGAGGACGGCCAATTACTTAATGTCCTTTGGTCCTGTGTATCTTAGATTGCAGGGACCCAGGTTTTATTCAGCCCAAGATGATTTGTTCTGGGAGATGGGTCAATCCTAAACGGGATGGATTTGTTCATGTTGCGAGTTGTATGTTTTGTATTTTGTTAAAAAAATTAAAAATTGTTAATCCCAAAAAGAAAATACAATCAAATGTACTTATAAAACAAGGGAAATTAGGAATAAAGGCTCTGCAGATGAGGTAAACAAGGCCACTAATTGAGAATGTACAGTATGTGGGTGTCTTTTCTCAGATTTGACGAGACCGGCTGCATTAAATAAAAGAACAAGGATTTAGAACAAGGTCTTTTTGACTGATGATGCATTTGTTGATAACTAACAGGGTTTCTGCTGAAAAAAAACAAAGACAAAACAAAGAGATGCTCACAGAGACAGTTCAACATGACACAGCAGAATAGAAATTATTTCCATCCACACATGGCTGTATAGTCACCATCCAATAAAACAATTAAGTATGTGCAGCATGGCATTAGGTGTGCTTGCATGTCCCCCCCCCCCCCCCCACACACACACACTTTCAAAACAAGTTGTCCTCTGTCAGCAATATTTCTCTATTGATTGCACCACTGTGGCTGCAGACAGCTGGTCAAATTGGCCATGAGAAGATAAAAGGGAATTCAGGGTCAAGGTGACAGAGATTTAGAGACACAGAGTACTCTGTGCTAAAAGTCCAGGTGTTTGGACTGACGTCAGTCTTCTCTTGGGCTATTCATATTTTGGTCATCATGATGTACAGTTTCTTTCTCCTCTGCCTGGCTCAATGAATGTACATTGCTGGGATAAAGCCTGACATCCAGCGTGTCTCTCACTTGCCGGATGTCCCTTCCACTAGCTCCACTATCTATTTCGCAAGGGCACTGTTGCTGCATACGGGGCTTAGCGCTGCCCAGGACAGTTGTGATTGGTTTAAAGAAATGCAAACAAGCCAGAGTTTTTTTTCCCCCTATCGCACAATAGATAGGCGGTGTAGCCAGAACATACTCCAGAGCTGACACAGTGCTGTGGAGACTCATTCATTCAAATATTACAGCAGTTATCATTTAAAGCATTCAATAATGTCAGCCAGCTGCCGTCTTTGTCCGTTAACTCATCACTTGTGGTGGCTTTTTGGTCAACATGACAGGGCAAATTGCTTGCCAATAGGAATTAACATACAAGTAATGTATTTGTGAACTTTGCACAAAGTCACATAGAAAAAGGCATTTCTTGCAATCAGCTACGCTAAAAACAATTACCTAGTCTGTTGCAGGCCACATTTATGGCCTTTGTCGTCGTTCAAAAACGAACATCCATTGAAAAGTTTGCTCTTATTTCAAACCAAATTCAAAGTATAGGTATACATTAACAGGAAGGGGTCGTAATATCATTGTGCATCAGTTAATTTTAATACAATGCAGAATCCTCCGCTTAGTTAATATGTCACTTCTCTGAATTATTTTTTTCTAAGCCTAGCTTGGACTTTTAGACTTTAGTATTATGGTAAAAAGTATATAGCACAAAATTATGACATTAGTGCAGCAGAGACTGTAAGGTTTAATTTCTCATAGCATCGCAAACGTTGTAGCCACATTGCTGAAATAACTGACACCAGCCCATTTGTCCTATTACACCTGCTGCTGATCCAAAAACGAAATGCAGCATTGCATTGTCTTTGTAATCCATCATCATTTCCATTTGTATGCTGTTATTGGAAATTAGCCTGGCTACTTTAAATGCTAATGATATTTTCAGCCCAACAACATGTCAACGATGGTGAACATTTTGGTGTTAACTTTAAAGCAGATAAAATTATCCAGATAACTTACCAGACAATTGCATTGCCTGCCCACTCACTTGTACCAAAGCATATCTTGGACTGCATCCAATGCACCAAGATTGTATTGTCAAGGCAGCATATATTATCCATCGTGTTGTGAGCAGGAGAAAGCAGATAACGGCTTGAGTTTCTCATTTTAATGTGCAATAAATTACAAATGTATAAAGATTTGTTAGTGAGATGTTTTTTTTTAACCTTTATTTATTCAGGAAATATGTTTAGTTGAGCATGTAAGATAGTTTTAACAGTATCCTGGTTTTGCATTTACTCCTGCTTTTTGACCAACATTCATCAAATAGTAAGGAACGACTCCAAATGAATGCTAATGTTCTTCTGTGTCTGCTGGATGTGTACAAAGGCAACTGTTTAATATGTTTCCATGACTTTATAAAGTGTAGCCACAAGGAGTTCAGACTGCAAAGGTGAAATATTTGCATTAAAAACATATTTACCTTTTATCATTGCCATGTCGCTGCTGAAACTAAATGGCCAGCCAATCAGTTCTAACCTAGTTTGGAAAACAGTGATAATGCAGGGTTTACTATACGATTGACACCAAGGCTAAATCCAAGGCTGGTGGCTATATTTTTTCTTATTGTCAGATAATCCAATGTTAATCCCAAGTAATTAGGGAAGCAGGATGATGTATGTGGGATTAAGTCAAAAGTACAGTGTGTGTGTGTGCTCATGGTATGAAACTTGTCACCTAGTGCAACAATGTGACTCATGTTTTAATATAGTTTTTGGACAACAATGGAGCTCTATTAACCTGACACATCAGATGGTTTGTTACACAGAACCATCTGAGAAGCCATTCATTAGAAACTGTTTGAGAAAAGGCAGGCACCTTCAAAAATACCCGGCAGGAACCCATCTCTATATATAACGTCTGCCATCACTATGATTATACAAATCTTCGATACACAAAGCCCCTCTTTTTTTTTTTTTATTTACTTTTTTTTATTATTTTTGGGCTTTTGATAGGAGAGATGAAGACAGGAAAGGGGGTAGAGAAGGGGGGACGACATGCAGCAAACGGCCACGGGAAGGATTCCAACCCTGGCCATTGCAGTAAGCAATGACATGAAGTAAAAGGAAGAACATGAATGAGAATCTAGTAACACTGTATTGTGATCGACACTCATTGATGTCTTGGTCAGCCATTTGTCACACTGCCTGTTGATTACATATTCCCTGATTTCCTGCTCATTATCAACCACATAAAGCACTGAAATCACACACCCATTATTTCATCAATTTCTTTAACAACTTGTGAAGTGCAGTCCTGCTCTCCAGGTTACTGTTCTGAACAGAACCCAGCACATTTCATTTATTATTTTAAATGAGCTCCTTTTGAACCACTAAACTTCCATGAACATTATTATTACATTAATCAATGGGCTCTTGCTCTTTTCCTTTAGTTGAGGGTTGTGGATAACTAGCCCCTGGTGGCGTCTCACAGAAAATGTCCTTGATGAAGCTTTTATTAGGCTTCCCAGCTTCCCCTGGGCTTCATAGCTGCTCCCTAATCAACACTGACAGTACCTTCCATCCTCCACTCTCCCAGACAGGGTAACAGATCAAGGTGCGGTACATAATTATAAGAGCTGCATCACAGAAGCAGAGCTGCTGATAGATTCAGTTTGGACTATCACAGTTTACCCTAGTTCACACCTCTACACTTTATGTAAACACATATAGGATTTACAGGAATAGTTTAACATTTTGTGTCATATATTTATTTACTTTCTCTCCGACATGACTCCCAATATGTTTTCTGTGTCTCTACAAGTACTTTACAGAACAATCACGTGTTTATTAAGCTAGTATCTACCTTACACTCCAAGCACTCCTGTAATTAAACTCTGTGTCTTCTCTTTCTGGCGTTGTCCTTGATAAAAGGGATTTGTGATGTCTATTATGTTCTTTCCACCTCCAACATGAATCTCTCATCGTCCGTGGTGTCGTAGAGGAGACATAAACGATATTGGGGAATGTCTTTTGGTAAACTGACTGGATCCTCTCACTGTCTTACTTCCTTTCCGGCTGTCCGAACGGCTCGCGTTAAGATAGCCCTAGTCTATACAATTTATTTTGTAGATTAGGGTGAATTTGTGTGTGTTGTAGCACTGTTTTGCCATTGAGAAGGAGCTAGCATGCTAGCGCTAGCATGCTAACGGTTAGCCCCCTAGGCCCCTCGTCTCGGCTAGTTACGTAGAAAGCCGTGCAGATTTTGAACAGCTCACCCAGAGACTGAAGGCAGGACACATTCAGAAACCGTATCTTACTAAAAAAAGCATGGATGGTTATTTTTCAAAGTTTGTATGCGTGTGGAAGCACCAGAGACACAAAATAACACCCCAAATCCCAGAAAAAGTGATTTTTTCATAATATGGGCACTTTAAAGTTAATTTGGATCCAATATTGATTAAAATATCTTGTGATGTTAATAGATACTGCAACTCTAGCCAGGGTTAGGGTAGTTAGGGTTTTCTTTTGTAGGTTGTAAATTACACACAAGTATATAAATAAAAACTAAAAAAGTATTTAAACAATCACACGTACTTCTTTACATACTCATGCATAAATGTTTTACATAAAAGTATTTAAATTTAAAAATTTAAAAAAAAGTAGGGCTGTCAGCATTAACGCGTTAATCGCAATGTGATTAAGGGTTGAGCATAATGCGTTAATTTTTTTTTATCGTATTAATCGCATGCCGCCATTTATTAATTTATTTTCACTTCACTCGGCTTTGCGTCGTGCCTAACAGGCTACTATAACGTAACACAGCCTGCTGCTGCAGGAATAGTAATGCGGATTTCGGTGTCTCATTCTGGTGCCTCATTCTGGTGCCACTGATATGTCTGCACTTCTCTCTGATGCTCTGAAACAGATGTTACAAGCAACAGAAACATTGCTGCACATGATGCTAGTTAACACTACACTCAACAGCAGCTAACGTTAGCCTACCGCTAGCTAGTAGCTGGATTAAACACGATTACAATGCTGACAGTTAACGCTAAACGGTGTAAAGTGTGACTGTATTTCACTGTAGAGGATTCAACACCGGCATGTAACAATCTGCAGCTGCCGTTGTCGGAAAAACACAGACGGTGCGTTCAATGAAACTGGTAATTTACAGCCTCGTGGTGCATTCAAAGTTGTTGTTAAATTCAAATGTGTGACTAGATTAAATATATAATAAACAAATACAAATCTTAAAATCAAGATCATAAAGTCACTTTCTTTGCATTTATTTGATTCCCAATCAAGATACACTGGTAAGAAAGGCTTTCCATTGTTAATATGTACTTAAAAACTGTTCTGAAATGCAAAATAATAGAATTTTAATCATGTGATAAAACATGCGATTAATCGCGATTAACTATAGAAATTCAACGATTAATCGTGATTAAGAAAATTTAATCATTTGACAGCCCTAAAAAAAAGTAATATTCATCTTACCACTTGGTGGCACTCTGTCTCATGCAGCTTTTCTTCCTGAAAGGAGTGTTCCAGCCCAAGACAAAAGGCCATGCCCACTTTAGCCCCTCATTTTATTGGACACAGACATGTCAGGAGATATTTTATATCTTTTTTTATAAAAATAATTTAAAGGGAAGGTGTGAGGTCCAAAAAGGTTGTTTGAGGTCTGAGGGCTACACCATGCCATAGAAGGTTAATTGATCTATATTTTCCAGGACCGCATTCAATGTTTTGAATGTATGCTGGAAGATATGGTAAAATAGGTTTAAGGAAGCAAACAATGTATTTAGAAACAGGTTCTGAGACCAGGCACAGCACCAGGATTCCAGTTTTGGATGGGCCAGACCAATTGTGGGTGGGCCTTAAATTAAAAACGTTATCAAATCACTATTTAACCTAATACAAATGCCTGACTAATATACTGTGCTATTATTTTTATATTATATGTGCTTACATAATAGATATTGTAATAGCTTGATGCTCTTTAAATATGTTGTTGCATTGTAAAAAGTTTTGGTGCAAAGGACGGACCTATCCGCGATCGCTTTCCTTGGTTCTGACCAAAAGAAGAGCGCGTTGGAATCTCCATTACGCACCATAGACCTAAGGCGTATAGACTGTAATAGTGGTCAGGAATCTAATATTTCCCCAAAACATAGTTTAGTTCTGTTCGTATAACATGAGGCCGAATATTTCACAATTCTGTTTAATTGTTTTAAGTTTTCAACAATACAGATCAACAACACTGCCCGACAGTTTCAATCAATCAGAACTTGTTCATTGACAACGTCATCTGTCATGTAAAACAAGACTCAAGTTATTTCCTACCGAGACAAACTGTTACTTTAGTGTAATGATTCATGTTATAAACAGGAAATAAGCATAACAAGCCGTTATAGAAATAGAAATGCGCCTGCAGCTCTGTAGCGAGTTATGAATCGATTATTTTAATCCATATATTTCATATAACGACAAAATACCATACAGACAGAGTAGCCTTCACATACCTTACTGTTATCCTCTGGCGGTCTTACACAATTAAACTCACTAAAGCAGAAGAAGCGACCGGATACTTTAGCACTGGTTGAGTTGCGGGCTCATTGATGGAAGACAGATCCACAGGGCTATATCATCCACTTGCGAGTCAGAGACAGAGGCACTAGCACCGGCGCTAACCGCGCTAACCGCGCTAGCACCCTGGGGTGGCAGAGACACAAATGTGCTAGGTGTTGTGGATCTCAGCTCTCCTTCATCTCCTGGTTGCAGCGATGACTCTGAGGTCATCGCTGATGACACGTTTAAGGTACCTAAACAACGACTGTTGCAACATTGTCCTTTACTGGTAATGATTTTCACACTTTCAGATCACTTGGAGCTAGCCTAGCATACCGACAAGCTACATCCGATCCCGAACCTCACTGTCTGTTGAACTTGCGCAGAAACATAAAAATAGACATAACCAGCTTTTTTAAATTGTTTGAAAACTAAACATTTAGACTGTTTTAGCACAAATTATGAGATTTGCTGATTTTTAATAACTCTTGACCAAATTAAACTATATTAAAAGTTTTTTTTTTTTTTTTTTTTAAGAAAAGTTTTGGATGGGCCTGTTGAAAAGTGGGTGGTCCTAGGCCCGTCAGGCCCACCCATAACGCCGTGCCTGTCTGAGACTATCAATGCCTGAGATTACTGGTCTTCCTGGGGGGGTTACCAAGTTTTACTACTAGAGGAAATGACTTATTTAGAATCTCCTGGTACATATATAGAGAAGACCTTCTTGGAGAAGTATACTAAACTTGATCTTCATATGGTTACACTCTCAGACTACTGGAGAAAGGAACTAATCCCACATGTACCGAGACTGAGAAATGTTCCTGTAAGGGCATGAGGGAAACATAGCAATAAGTAATAATAATAAAAGTAATGAATGAACAAAAGCTCAGTGGTGTGGGCTATGGCACTCCTAGTGGTTAATGACTTTATTTTATAATGTTTTAAAAGCAGCAGTCTTGGAGCCAGGCGTAGCTCATTTAAAATGATTGTGTGCATGTTGCCACCTGTTCCATTACCCAGCAGAGCTCATTAGCCCTGGACAGACATGAGAAGCAGGACACAGGAGTTCAGCTTGTGTAGTGAGGTAATGCAACTTGCCATTCACATAGTACTGTAGGTTGATTGGTGCCCTTTAATCTAATGAGCTCATAAAGATGAGGAGATGCTGTCAAGTTGTCACAGTAAACAAACCTAATGATGTCTCCCTACTGAAACTGTTAGCTTTATTGCTTGTAGGAGTTCTTACTGCAGCTTTACGCAGTCTCTGAGGAAACATGGGGGGAATAAAGGAACACTCCTTGATGAAATTTAAATTGCCCTATTAAGAGGAAAAAGTGGTTTTATATTTGAGCTTATGAGCTTGTTGAACACTGACCAGTCCACAATCCAGGACACCAGGGGAGCGTCCGCCTGCATCACTGTCAGCTTGCTTCCCTGCAGGGCAGGCCGGAGGGTGTTGAATGCACTGGAGAAATCAAAGAACATCATGAGTGCTTCCCGACCCATCCAGATGTGCAAAGGTATGGTGAAGCAGGAAGATGAAGCTGTCTTCCACTCCCACTGTTTGGCTGGTAGGCAAACTGAAGGGGGCCAAAGGTGTGACAGGACTAGTCTCTCCAGGGTCTTCATCAGATGGGAAGTCAGTGTGTCTGTAGTCGTTGAAGGCCTGTCTTTTCACCTTTTATTCTGTTATAGGGCAGCAGTCCTTCCTCGTCCCTAGTGTGTGTTTTCCCCTTCTCCCTTGTGGTTCTGTCTGTCTCTCTCTGTCTGTGAGTAGGTCAAGGGTGTTTGATCAGTTCTGCCAGCACAGCTGCTGCCAATTCACTACTCACCTCAGCAATACTAAAACCCGGGTTGATCTCACCATCTTCGCCAGATCGTTTTATCCACCAGTGTGGTAACTTGGCTCTGTGAATCTAAGCTCATTTTGAAGTTTTGATCTCGTCCTGTATTTCTGTGTGATTCTAATTACTGCCTGCTTCTCTGCTCAGACCCTGCCTCAAGACCTGTTGCACTCCCGGCGGTTGTCTGCTCTGCTGCCAGGTTCTCTCCGGCCTGCTACCCCCTCAAAATAATAAAGAAAGTTGGAGAAATAAGATACAAAACAGGATGAAGGCTCTACAAGATGATTCTTTTCCTCAGCAACTATCATGTTTTCCCCATATGATGTACAGATTTTTAGGCATTCTATTATGAAATGGCCGGGTCGGGCCGATATTTCCCGCCACTATCCTTGGCCCGGGCCCTTGATCAAGCATTTGTGTTTTTTTAATCGTTACTTTATTAGCTGCTCGCCTATGACAGCAAAAAAACGGGGACTTGGACGATGAACAGACACATGAAGCAGGCTTGCCATGGCAGAAAAGATGATGGTCAGCTTTCAATGTCGTCTTTTGTTACTTCTCCAAGCATATCCCTTCTAAACAGATTTCTGCAGTTCAAACAACTCGGAATTGTAGTTGAGAACGTCAGTCAGTTAACGGCCCACGTATTAAAAAATTGTCGGGTTTAAATCAGGCTCGGGCTCATAATTAAAGTTAATGTGTCGGGCCAGGTTCTGAAACAACGTGCACAGGCTCGGGTAGGGTCGGGCTTGATTTTTTTTGGGCCCGTTCTTTAATCCACACTACTACGTTTTCATTTTTAAGCAGCGTTTTGAAACAAAAATGATCTCCACTCACACAAGAGTTTTAGCTCCGTAGCAGAACTAAACTCTGTCCATACTAACATGCCTATAATGCATATCCCATGACCAATCATGTACACTGGACATGTATGTGCTGGTGTAAACTGGAAGCAGAATGTATACTCCCTACAGTGGTGGGTATTTGCTTGGTTGCAGAAAATATTACGGAGGAAAAGCAACAATGGCTGAAAAAAAGACGAGAGATTTTCCACAGTCAATGCTTGATATCCCACCAGCTGCGCCAGAAGCGTGCGGCACTCGGCTCTGCTCCGCTAAAGATACGCGCCAGCCTACATGTCCCTGTTCTGCAGGTATTCCACGCAAAGTTGGAAGTGCGCCCTCGTTTAGAAGAAGTCTCCCAACTAATCCTGCCTTGTACAGGCCGAAGTTGGAGAAACAGCTAGCTAGCTCATGTAATCCTTACCTACAGATCCTTGTTACTGAAGTTAAGAGGTCTCACTCTGTAGCTAAAACAGAGACCTGAACACGGTGTGAAAAGAGGAGCTACAGCAATGTGCAGTACAACAAAAATATGGTGTTTTTTGAAAATTAAACCATGTAAACCTATTCTGATACAATCTCAAATTACAATTATGAACCTGAAAATGAGCATAATATGGCCACTTTAACGTTTAAGGTTATTTATTACTTTTTTAAGATTATTTTTTGGGCATTTCCACGTTTAATTGATAGGACAGCTTAGATACGAAAGGAAAGAGGTGCAGGAAAGCACCGTAGGTTGGATTCGAACTATGGACCTCTGCGTCAAGGGAATGGGTGCGGGCTCTACCAGGTTAGCTTCCTGGGCGCCCAACTAGGTCTTTAAACTGGGGAGGGAATAAGATACCCATATATACGATACCTTGCTTGGGTCACTGAAATGCACCAAATTGGAAGGCTGTTACAGGCCACTGAGCTGTTAAAGGTAAAAAGAGTCAATAATCCCGAGTAGACAGAGTATTGATTTGCTGGGTTCGGTCACAAAAAGTAATATATCATCCGCATACAGCATACGTTTGCCCGACGGATGTAGGTGTCTTGTATGTTTATGTGGTTTTTGTATTTTAATTGTGGAAATGTTTAATGTTGCTTTAATTAGTGGTTAAAAGCCCTTCTAGGGACGGGCATTGGAAATGGAAGTAATGTGACAGTACATTTTGATATGTACATCATTTAAAAAATGTCTCCAAATGGTGTTAAAGGCCATTTTTTGTCATTTGGTATTAGCGGGTTTTTTAACGCAATTTGGTGATGACGTCACGTTGGGGAGACGTGGAGGAGACTAGCCTCAGCCTAGTAACTAGAACTATGGCGACTGACTGGGATGAGGAAGAGGTGGCAAGAACCACTAATAACATGTATGATGGCCCACAGCCATATAATTACGAACCTGTCAGACGTGAGAGGGCGAATGAGGAATTGCAGAGACCTGATGGCCGTCAAAGCCACTTAAATACATGGTCTGAGGAGAATGAGTGGAGAGTTGAAGTGTCCTGGTGAGTTGCTATCATTTAGCAACGCAGCATCTGGAGCTAGTCTCCGAACGGCAGTGCATACAATAACGACATATTTTTTTTACTGTCAGTGAATAGCACCGAGTGAAAGTTTTCTTTATATCTAGTGACAGTGATCATGTCGTTAGATCATGTCGTGAGTTCCAGATCTAGAAATAGAAGGCATCATGCTAGCTATGGGCTAACTTGCCAGTCCCACCTGTGAAATCCCCCCCTAGATAAGCCCTAATTAAATCTTTCCCCCGACGTTGTAAACACATTTCCGATTAGATATCCCACGTTTTGATGGTAGCCTACTAGCTCCAGTAACAACATATTTGCCTTTTCTAAGCGTTCACCTCTTCCTCCAGTGAAAATGTTGTTGCAAATGTAGCCGCCGCCGCTAGTCTGTGTCGCTGTGTTTGGCAGGTGCTTGTGTGGGCGGTGCTGTCCCATGGAAACTGCGGTGGAGAGCTTGTGCTGTAGGGAAGTGAGTGCGTTTTGGTTGCTGGTCGAGGAGCTCACCCCGCGACCAGCAGATGTGACGTGCCTTACTCAGCATCCAGATTTGAGGCATGCTGCCTGAATCCATTGTGCTGAAGATAGCATACACACATTTCAGGCAGGAACATGATCCCCTTCAAGCCAGCACGCACAAGTATGTTAATTGTTTATGTTTACTTACATTCTTTTTACACTGAGTCCTATGAACCAACTTAAACAGTTATAGACGACTAGAGATGTGTTGCATAGACAATAAACATGAAAAACAGGAATAAAATGAAGTTTCCAACATACTTATCCCTAGGCAGTACCGGTACACTGCGTACAGGCAGGCTATACGCTGGCCGTATGGAGTTCTTGGCAGGCATATAAGGAAGAATCTACCCTCCTGTCTGGTTTCAGCCATCAGGCAAAAATTTCAGAGTGGTGATGAGATCTATCATGGCTTTCAATGGCCTTGTTTGGATGAAAATGAATAAAAACCATATTGGCATGTACAGCATTAATAAAATTAAGTCTTTTTCAGTTCAAGATTTAAGTCATGCTTGTTTTGTTGTGATCGCTCAACCGCCCTTAAAATGTAATACAATACACGTGAATTCCAATAAAAACAGTTTATTAGTTCTTCCTGTGCGAAAATCAGAATCCAAAAAGGACCAGTAGACAAGGCACCACCAAGTACAATGATTGGTAAATTATGTTGAATTACATAAAAGAAATTTCATGCAAACAAAAGAAAAAAAAAAAAACACAGCACACACAGAGCCCAAAACATGCAGCATGCAGAACCCCTTGCAAAACCACATGAGGTAGATGCACACAGAGTAGGCACAACAGCGGCAAGGTCCCACCACCAGCTACAATTATTGGTACTTACTAGAGCTGGGTGATATGTAGACAATGAAATATCACAATATTTATGACCAAATACATTGATGTGGATATTGCGGCGATATTGTTGGGTTGACTATTAAATTATATATATATATATATAATGTTTTATATATATTTAAATATTTACACAATGAGAGTTTACATACAGTAAATAATCATCAGTAATGTGGATATAATGACTAAGTGGTTAAAGGCAAATAACAGAACAGTTAAAACAGTCTGGTAAGTTCAGAGAATGACATCACTTTACTGTCATGTAGTCTTTAAAACCAGGAAAAGACAACACTTATGTCATATCACGATTTTATGATATCCAAAATTTAAGACGATATCTAGCTTCATATAGCAATGTCAATATAATATCAATATATTGCCTAGCCCTAGTACTTACAAAGACAAAAAAGGAATGATTTCGTGCAAACAACTAAGTAAAAAACCAAAGCAATAAACAGCACACAAAGAGAAAACAAAACATGCAGCATGCAGAAAACCACCACCAAATGAAATGACAGATAGGAAGGAATATAACTACTACAACTAAAACAACTAACAACTAAAAGAAATACTCACAACTAAATGATTGAACCTGTCTGGGAAAAAAAACAATTCTAATTAGATGTGCTGTAGCGTGACTGCTGGGCTAGATAGTGTTATGGTTTTGGGATATTTCTGTTACCAGTTTGTTTATTTCTGTTGTCTTTATTGTTTATTTGTTCATGTTCCCTGTGTTTGTATTTTCTGTATATTTCTGTTCAGTTATCTCCTGGTTTATTGTATATGTTTTGGTTAATTCCTGTATTCTGTGTTCTGTGTGTCAAGTCTCTGTGTTTAGGTTGTTTCATGTTTCCTGTCTGTCGTTCTGGTTTCCTGTTTTATTTTGATAGTCTGTTTTCTGTCCTGTCATGTCTAGTTTTACTTTTTGCCTTTGATTGTCCTGCCCCGCCCTGATGTGTTTCACCTGTCGTGTCACCTGTCCCTCATTTGTTCATTACCTCTTGTATTTAACCCCTGTGTTCCCTTTGTCTCGTGTCAGATCGTTTTGTATTCCCCCGTGTCAGTGTGTGTGTGTGTGTCTGCGTCAGTCTCTCCTTTTTCTCCCCGGTATTAGTTTTTGCCTGCAGCTCTCAGGACTCCCTTGTTTTGTTTTTGTTTTTTGGAAGTAATAAATCTTTGAGTTTCTACACTGCGCCTGCCTGTCTCTCTCTGCGTTTGGGTCCTCTACCTCCCGCCATCACAACAGAACGATCTGACCAGCCATGGACCCAGCGGAGAAGCTTCTCCTTAAAAAGAAGGTTTTGGAGTTTGGCTGGACCGTGCAGTGTCTGCGTTGCTCTGCGCCGGACCAGCACCCTCCTCTTCTGAAGAAGTTCACCATCCAGCAGCAGTGGTTGTCGGAGAGACCGTGGGTGAGTCACTTTGTTCCCCAGTTGGAGGCGATTAAGCACTGGCTTAATCACTTTTTTCAAGCCACCTCCAGTGACTCACCCACCAGCCTGCTTCCTACCCAGTCAGCGTATGCCCCCAACCACCAGCCGTCCTATGAGGGTACCCGCCTGGCGGTTTTCTCTGGGACCCGCGGAGGTTGCAGACGGGGAAGAGGAAAACATGGCTCCCGTCACAACGCCTCGCTCCTCACCCCAGAGTCCTCGTTCCCTAGTGTCCCCGAGCTGACGTGCATCTCTTCTGTTCCCGAGCTGACGTGCAACCCTTCTGTTCCCGGGCTGGCGTGCAGCTCTCCTGACTCCGAGCTGGCGTGCAGCTCCTCTGACCCCGAGCTGGCGTGCAGCTCCTCTGACCCCGAGCTGGCGTGCAGCTCACCTGACTCCGAGCTGGCGTGCAGCTCACCTGACTCCGAGCTGGCGTGCAGCTCCTCTGACCCCGAGCTGGCGTGCAGCTCCTCTGACCCCGAGCTGGCGTGCAGCTCGGGGTCGAATCCAGGCTAGCTAACAGCCTTCCCGAGCCCCGGCTAGTTAGCAACCTCCCTGAGCCCCATCTAGCTAGCAACCCCCCTGGTTCCCTGCTAGCTAGCATCTCCCCTGAATCCAGGCTAGGTAGCAGCCTTCCTGAGCCCCGGCTAGCTAGCAACTTCCCTGAGCCCCAGCTAGCTGGCAGCTCCCCTGAATCTAGGCTAGCTAGCAGCCTTCTTGATCCCCGGCTGGCTAGCAGCCTCTCTGAGTCCCGGCTAGCTAGTAGCCTTCCTGAGCCCCGGCTAGTTAGCAGCCCCTCTGAGACCAGGCTAGTTAGCAACCCCCCTGAGTCCAGGCTAGCTAGCACTCTCCCAGATCCCAGGTTAGCTAGCCGCCCCCCTGAATTTAGGCTGGCTAGCAGCCTCTCAGAGCCCCAGCTAGCTAGCAACCTCCCGGAATCCTGGCCACCTAGTAACCCCCCTGACTCCAGGCTTGCTAGCAGCCTTCCTAGTGTCCCCGAGCTTCCTAGTGTCCCCAAGCTGCCCAGTGTCCCAGCACTGCCCAGTGTCCCAGCACTGCCCAGTGTCCCCGAGCTTCCTAGTGTCCCCAAGCTGCCCAGTGTCCCAGCACTGCCCAGCATCCCCGAGCTTCCTAGTGTCCCCGAGCTTCCTAGATTCCTAGTGTCCCCAAGCTGCCCAGTGTCCCAGCACTGCCCAGTGTCCCCGAGCTTCCTAGTGTCCCCGAGCTTCCTAGTGTCCCCAAGCTGCCCAGTGTCCCAGCACTGCCCAGCATCCCCGAGCTTCCTAGTGTCCCCGAGCTTCCTAGTGTCCCCAAGCTGCCCAGTGTCCCAGCACTGCCCAGTGTCCCCGAGCTTTCTAGTGTCCCCGAGCTTCCTAGTGTCCCCAAGCTGCCCAGTGTCCCAGCGCTGCCCAGCGTCCCCGAGTTTCCTAGTGTCCCCGAGCTTCCTAGTGTCCCCAAGCTGCCCAGTGTCCCAGCACTGCCCAGCTTCCCCGAGCCTCCTAGTGTCCCCGAGCTTCCTAGCGTTACCGAGAGTTTCCTAGAGTTTCCTAGTGTCCCCGAGTTTTCTAGAGTTCCCGAGTTTCCTAGAGTTCCCGAGTTTCCTAGTGTCCCTAGGCGGTCCCTTATCCTTGATCCCTGGCTGACTAGCAGCTTTCCTGATCCCCGGCTGACTAGCAGCTTTCCTGATCCCCGGCTGGCTAGCAGCCTCCCTGAATCCAGGTTAGCTAGCAGCCTCCCTAGTCCCCGGCTGGCTAGCCACCCTCCTGAATCCTGGCTGGTGTCCAGCTCCTCTGAACTGGCTATAGCCGCCCCTGAGACCGCCCCTGAGACTTTGCCGGTCCCCGGCACCCCTGTGACCGCCCCTGAGACCGCCCTTGAGACCACCCCTAGGACTTTGCCTTTGTTCTGCCCCCCTGAGACTTTGCCCGTGGTGGTCAGGCCGACTCCTGCCCCTCGTGTCCTGTCGGCGGTCAGGCCCACTCCTGCCCCTCGTGCCCTGTCGGCGGTCAGGCCCACTCCTGCCCCTCGTGCCCTGTCGGCGGTCAGGCCCACTCCTGCCCCTCGTGCCCTGTTGGCACCCCAGTCAACCTCTGCCCCGGTTGCCTGGCCGCCTGACCCCAGCCCAGCAGACCCGTCGTCTGACCCCAGCCCAGCAGACCCGTCGTCTGACTCTAGCCCAGCTGACCCGTCGCCTGACCCCGGCCCAGCTGACCCGCCACCTGACTCCAGCCCAGCTGACCCGTCGTCTGACTCCAGCCCAGCTGACCCGTCGCCTGGTCCCGGCCCAGCTGCCCCTTCACCTGCGCAGCCTCCCAAGGGGCTCCGCCTTGGCCGACCTGCAAGGCCCCCGGAGGGGCGCTGCCCTCGACGTCCTGCCTGGCCGCCTGAGTGCCCTCGACGTCCAGTACGGTCTCCTGAGGGATTCTGCCTTCGTCGCAGGCTGCCAGAGGGATTCTGCCTTCATCGCAGGCCGCCAGAGGGATTCTGCCTTCGTCGCTGGTGGCCAGAAGGTTTCTGCCTCCGTCGCAGGCCGCCAGAGGGATTCTGCTTTCGTCGCCGGTGGCCAGAAGGTTTCTGCCTCCGTTGCAGGCCGCCAGAGGGATTCTGCCTTCGTCGCCGGTGGCCAGAGGGATTCTGCCTTCGTTGCAGGCTGCCAGAGGGATTCTGCCTTCGTCGCAGGCCGCCAGAGGGATTCTGCCTTCGTCGCCGGTGGCCAGAGGGATTCTGCCTTTGTCGCAGGGCGCCAGAGGGATTCTGCCTTCGTCGCAGGCCACCAGAGGGATTCTGCCTTCGTCGCAGGCCGCCTGAAGGCTTCTGCCTTCGGGGCTGCTCTCAGTCCCCTGTTGCCGAGGCCTCTCAGTCCCCTGTTGCCGAGGCCTCTCAGTCCCCCTGTTTCTACACTGCGCCTGCCTGTCTCTCTCTGCGTTTGGGTCCTCTACCTCCCGCCATCACAACAGATAGAGGCTGACGGCCTCCTCCTTGGGAATTTGTTGGAATGATTTGGATTACAGCAGCACATTGACTTTCCCACACACAACAAAGGACACATCCTGGACCTCATCTGTTGCTCTGGCTTAACCCATTTCAATTGTACTGCATCTGACTTGCCCATCTCTGACCATAAGTTAATTTCTTTTAATGTCAAGTTACCACCATCTAAAACAAATCCACCTCGCTCCATTTCATTTCGAAACATTAAGAACATTGATCTACCTGCTCTCTCTGTTGGAATTAACAATCTCCCCATAGACAAATCAGCCAACACTGACGACCTGGTTTCACAGTACAATGATGGACTCTCACTCTCACTCTCGCTCCTCTGAAAACCCGGACCGTTTCTTTTACCTACTCTGCCCCCTGGTACACACCAGCTCTGTCAGTTAAAAGTAAAAGGACGGAGCCTGGAACGTCTCTACAAAAAAAGCAGACTAGTTGTAAATAAGGACATGTATGACAACCACATGCTGCACTATAAGGATTCCCTCTCTATAGCAAAATACAAATACTACACTCATCTAATATCATCTGGCAAAGGGAACACTCGGGCTCTGTTTTCCACAATTAATACAATTTCACGACCTCCGAATACTCTCCCACCCCACCTGTATTCAATTTCTCAATGTAATAGTTTTATGTCATTTTTCATTTGAAAATATTCACCAACAGCTGCCCTCTTCACATAATACGGACGATAGTGCGACGAAGTGCACTTCATTCACCTACCTCTGCCCTCCCCCTCTTCTTTATTATCTAGTTTCCAACACCCAACTGTCAATGAAATATCTGATATTGTCCAAAAATCTAAATCATCCACCTGCCAGTTTGACCCCCTGCCCACCCACCTAGTTAAAACCTGTCTACCCTCTCTCTCTTCCTTCATAACTAACATCATCCGCTCTTCTCTTATTTCTGCTCATGTTCCCTCCTCTATCAAAACTGCTGCTATCAACCCTGTACTTAAGAAACCTGGTGCAAATCCCAACGCCCTAAATAATTATATACCAATCTCCAACCTGCCATTTATTAAAAAAATCCTACAGAAAACTGTTGCTGCACAGGTCCATAATCATCTCATTAACAATAACCTCTATGAACAGTTTTAATCTGGTTTTCGCCCTCTCCATAGCACAGAAACAGCACTAGTCAAGGTCACCAATGACCTACTGATGGCCGCTGACTCAGGTTTTCTCACTATACTCATCCTCCTTGATTTGACTGCTGCCTTTGATACAATTTCTCACAATATCCTCTTGGACCGTCTAGCCTCCATTGGTGTAATCAATACATCACTCAAGTGGTTCACATCATACCTCTCTGGCCGCACTCAGTTTGTACAACTTAAATATGTTCAGTCACAACCCTCCCCAGTTACCAGTGGTGTTCCCCAGGGCTCAGTCCTGGGCCCCCTGCTTTTTATAATTTACTTACTTCCTCTAGGTTTTATTTTCAGGAAATACAATATTCAATTTCACTGCTACGCGGATAACACCCAGCTCTACTTGTCCACCAAACCCACTTCCATTCTCCCTCCGTCTTCCCTGTCTGACTGTTTAGACGAAGTTAAAACCTGGTTCACTCATAACTTCCTCAAATTAAACAGTAGCAAAACAGAAATTCTCCTTGTTGGCTCCAAATCCACCCTAGCAAAATGTCCCAATTTCTCACTCTCCATCGACAATTCCAATGCCCCCTCTTCCACTCATGTCAAGAGCCTCGGTGTCATCCTCGATAGCACACTTTCTTTTGAAAAACACATCAATAATCTCACCCGGTCTGCTTACTTTCACTTACGCACCATACACCGTCTTCGTCCATCACTTACACCCAATAATACTGCTACTCTCATCCACTCTCTTGTCACTTCCTGTATTGATTATTGTAACTCCCTCCTCTTTGGTTTACCCTACAAGTCCATCCATTAACTCCAATTGGTCCAAAACTCAGCTGTCCGTATTATCACCAGAACCCCAACAACTGAACACGTTACTCCACTCCTTAAACAACTGCACTGGCTCCCTGTCTAATACCGTATTGACTTTAAGATTCTTCTTCTCACCTTCAAAGCCCTCCATAATCTCGCTCCTCCATACCTCTCTGAACTCCTTCAGCCCTTTGCTCCATCCCGAACACTCCAATCCTCCTCTTCCTCACTGCTTTCCACTCCTTCTGCCCGCCTGTCCACAATGGGGTTTCGAGCCTTCAGCCATTCTGCTCCTCGCCTTTGGAACTCTCTCCCGCTATCCATCCGTACCATAGAGTCTCTACCCACATTTATAATCTCCCTCAAAACCCACCTTTTCTGAAAGGCCTACCCCACATGATACACTCTCCATCAAAATAATGGATTGATTGCTTTATTTAAATTTTTCTATCTCAATCTTTTAAATGTGTTTGTTTTAATTATATTTGCCTTTTTAACTCTATTTTTGCTTGTTTTAACTGTAAGGTGACCTTGTGTGCTATGAAAGGTGCCCATAAATAAAATGTATTATTATTATTTTTTAGGGCTGTCAATCGATTAAAAAATGTAATCTAATTAATTACATACTCTGTGATTAATTAATCAAAATTAATCGCATACATAATTAACGGTGCCTGAACCGATACTTATTAAGGAAGTTAAAAAAGAAAAGAAAAAAAAAGGGTACTAAACAACAGTTGGTGACATTAAAGAACGGCTTGTTTATTGCTAAGGCCATATGGTCAAAATTAAATGATTTAATAATAATGTAATAACAATAACAATAACTTATTTCACTAGTAAATTCCTGTTGAACGACAAAAACAACCACCAGATGGGAAAAGGACATTTACAATAACTTCAAATGCACCACGAGGCTGTAGTTTACCAGTTTCATTGAACGCACCGTCTGTGTTGTTTTTCCGACGGCAGCTGCAGATTGTTACATACAGTGTTGAATCCTCTACAGTAAAACACAGTCAAACTTTACACCGTTTAGCGTTAGCTGTCAGCATTGTAACCGTGTTTAATCCAGCTACTAGCTAGCGGTAGGCTAACGTTAGCTGCTGTTGAGTATTGAGTATAGTGTTAACTAGCGTCACGTGCAGCGGTGTTTGTGTTGTCTGTATCGTCTGTTTCAGAGCATCAGAGAGAAGTGCAGACATATCAGTGGCACCAGATTTCGGTAGCCAGGGTTGGCAGGAAGAAGATTTTTACAAGTAAATGTTCCAATTAATGATCCAGGCAGCACATTCTCGTCTTCCTCCTTCATTTTAGAGTCGAATGGGGGCTAGAATGGCTCCGGGTCAAACGTCAATATGGAATGGATTAATCTGCGTTATTTTTTTTAACGCGTTATTTTTTCTCTCAGATTAATTAATCAAAATTAATGTTATTTTGACAGCCCTATTATTTTTATTATCCTTCAGTAAGGAAGTCTTTATGAAGATACTTTCCAGTTTTACTGCTCCCATTGAGCCTGCAAAGACCAAGATAGATAGGCAGGCAGGTAGACAGACACACAGACAGACAGAGATACAAATAGACAGATAGATAAATAGACCGTAGGGCTGTTGGAATGAATACCGAAAGTCGAATATAATTCGAATAGTAAAAAAATCAATACTAAATTTGAATGCTGAAATTACTATTCGAATGTGACTTTTTTTATTAATATGTTGGCTAACTTTAGCTAATCTCCCTCTTCTCGCCTTGACCTACCCGCATGTGTCACTCATGTCACGTCTTATGAACAATAACTTAATGAAAATGAATGTAAACAAAGTTGCGTGCAGATCCCCTCAAGGCCAGGCTAATCTTAGAAGTCCCTCTAGTGGACAGAACGTGTAACAACAACCACATGCTTATAGTGGCATTGACAATGCATAAGCCTGATAAGTTTCGGGAAGCCTGAGTGTAGTACATATTATTTAACAAGCTGCAATTGAGCATTAAATATTCGAATATTATTCGAATATTAAAAAAAATATCAAATGGAATTTGAATAGTATTATAGAGGAAGACTGACAGCGCTAATAGACAGACAGATTTTTTTTTTCTCAATGGAAACACACGAGATTATCCTGCATAGGAATTATAGAGCATGCATAATACCACATACTGTGTACTGTACCTGGTTCCAGCCACTCTTTATCGCGTTGATCCCCCTCCAGAGGGGGATGAGCGCAACTGGAGAAGGCAGGGGTGTCATGGTCGTGGATGTCCTGAATGTGATTTATCAAGCTTCTCCATTTGGCCTCCATCACAGCTGGGTTGCCATCTGGGGTTGAGGCTGCAGTCCAGTAAAGGTGGTTGACGATGGCTGGCCTCCACAACTGTAGTTGGTCACACTGTCTGTCTTTCGAGGCTGTATCCAAGGCCTTCCCCAGACCTGGTATAGAACAAATGGTATTAATTGAAATGCAATAACAAAAACTGCTTCAAGGTTCCAACAATGGATACATAGACTACATACTCTGTACTACATTTAACAATTAGCCTACTTATTAAACACTAAATATTAATTATTTTATTATTTAAAAAACGTGCTATAACAGTGTTACTCGCATGGCTCCCATTATCCTCCGTGACACACTCTCTTCCACTTCTCCTGACAACTCTTCTCCAAAACAGACAGCTCTGAGATAACAGAGCTCAGCCCATAGCTTCACTCAATCAAAGCAGATAGTATGCGTGAAATAAAAACAGGACACGCAATTTCGCTAACTAACCGTGTGTTGTGAACCGCGTGTAGTGATTAAAAAAAACAAAAAAACGGCTGTGTCTCAAAGACCGGGCAACAGCAGGGACGTTGAGAATCCGCACACGAGATGTGATGGATAGTTCCAGTCACTTCGTCATGTATTCACTTCGTTGAAACTAGAGAAGAAAGCCTCACTGATGTGAAGAACAGGACAGAGATACATATATAAATGCTCTCTCTATGCCTACGCTCTGGTAAGTCCACTCACCCCGTCTCTGCCCGGGCATGACCCAGCTACCCGCACATTTGTTGACAAACTCCGACGCGCAGGGCGATTTATCCCTTTAAATGTGAATAAACGACAGTTACACTCACCGCCAGCAAATGCTCTTTCCGTTGTGATTGGTGGTAACTTGACAACTCGCCGTTACCTTGTTTCCTACAGACTGTGTTGATGCGACTTGTACATTACAGCCACACAAACAGGACAGAATAACACGGCAGGTATATATATATATATATATATATATATATATATATATATATATATATATATATATATATATTTTTATAAATTTATTTTTTTTTATTTTATTTTTTTTTACGACTTAGCTAGTTAAGGCGGTAGGCACGTGTTGTTAAGGTGGCCGCCTTAACTGCAAAGTGCTGTGGGAAACCCTGCTGTAAAGACAATCCACCAGGTTGTATGTAAAAATAATCTAATTCTGCTTTACCTGCAGTCACCAGCAACAACTAGGCCTCCATCCTTTGCCCTGAGATCACTCAAATTCTTGGCCTGATCGTTCTGCCAGGCCTGAATGATGACAGGGATGGTGTAACGGCGCTGATGCCGAAAGTAAGTGCTCGTGCTGATGCACTGAAGGCCAAACAGGGTCATCATCCACAATGTCTGGGAGGCCATATGGTACATCCAGTGAAATGAATGGCCCCACTTAAAAGGAAGTTGCAGGCTGGCATATTCCTGTGTAGGATTGGCTGGTTTTGCCAGAAACGCTGGTAGCCACATGATGCACAGACCTAGATATGTAAAAAAAAAGAGTAATCAACAAGTACATCAGGATTCAATATAGAGTAAGTACTGTACACTAACGGTCAAAAGGTTTTTCAATGGAAACACACATGAAATTACCCTGCATAGGAAATATGGCAAGCAGGACATGATGACATTTTCAGAGTAAGAAATAATGATTTTAATCGAAATTATGTACTTTAAATGTTGCCTTCAGCTGACCTTAGGCATTCTAGCTGTCACTTTTCTAGGTAATCTGATGGTCCCCAAGACCCTTAACACTGCCTCCACTGTGGTTGACACAGGGGGACCATCAGATTGCCAAGAAAAAGTGACAGCTAGGTGCCTGAGGTCTGCCAGGCTGTAATTGCTGCAAAAAGAAAACGTGGCTATTTTGATAAAGGCAACATTGGAAGTACAAAGTCATAATTTCGATTATGGGACATGTTTTCATGCTAATCAAATGTGTTTGGAGCTTGAAACAAGCTAGCGTGGACCGCTGATTAGCTTACAACGCTAGTATTCGGGGCAGAAAGACAGTAGCTCCCAAGACGGCGGCCGCCTGTATACGAGAACGCGACTGTCTTTATAATCTATCTTTCGAATAAAGTCAAAAGCTTGACAGACTTCTCGCGCCTAGTTACGGTTGCTAAGCCACGATTGGCCTGTGGCGGTTTTCGGGTGTGGCTTAGCAAAGGGTCAATTCCTCTTCATGCTCCTCAGACATCTGGTCTTTTGGCACCCATGATGAATCACTGATGACAGAGGGATCATCTTCTTCATCAGTGTGTTCAGGACTAGTGAGGGGGGTGGAAGTTTGCATCCTGAAAGTTGTCTGTGTCCCCACGCTCACCATCTTGGGCTTCAGGTTCACCTGCACAGCTGTGGCAGAGGCAGTAAACATACCCAAACATATGACAATCATGGCAAATTTAAGTGGTTATGTTTTGGTGTAGGCTATGTATTAATTTCATCAATGTGTATGGAAATGTCCTGCATGCATAGAATTTGGCAACGTATGTTTTAGACAGCATATCAACCACTCAAACATAGAATAATCCCAGAAATACCCAAGATTTACCGTGAGACCTAAGGGCTTCAAATTACACTGTGTTCCAGTGTCAGAAGTGGAGGAGGGCAAGGGGTCATCTACCGTAGCACCATCACAGTCCGCGGTCTCCTGCAGTGAGCCATCTGTCAACATCTTGCGCAAAGAAATCGAAAGGGTCAGGGACACGGTCACGGTTAAATACATATGAAAGAGAACCGCAATAGTCACTTTCCATCAGCAAAAGGGCAACTAAATCAAACAGACACACACACACACACACACACACACACACACACACACACACACACACACTGTTGTGAAAACCACTTGAAGGTCACCAGTGATCCAAAACTAGCCATGGCGCTATCTAGCTAGATATGACAAGCTTTTGGACATTTATTTCAGGACAATTTTGTTTTGGTTCATATTCATGAATCACGAAATGTGCTTTTCTAATGTCAGACTGATCATGACTGTAGTGGAGGGGAACACAGTATGGGGCTAGTTAACGCGCAGATTTTATACATTTGCATGAGCCGTGCCTGGCTCAGCCTCTTCAACCTGAGAGAAACCATCCTGATATCCCCTGGGTCGTAATCCTCCTCCCTGAAATGTGCGCTGCAGATCTTGGAGTTCTTGGTGAAGGAGGTCATTGAAAAATGTGCCTGCCTAACACGGACAAATTGTACCCACTGTCTGAGGGTTGCCTTGTCCTTCAGAGGGAAGCCATGGACCCTGTGTCCTGTTTGGGTGGAGTTTTTACACCCAGCACAAACACAGTAGTTCACCATTCTCAATCTACCTACCTACCTAAATCGCTAGCTAGCTAGCTATCTATGCTATGTTATCTGGCTGTCTGCCTATCTATTATATATATATATATATATATATATATATATATATATATATATATATATATATATATAACACAACAGTTTGTGTAATTGTCACGTTATTTTTATCTATTGATTCGTGTACAACAACACGTTTATCTCGTTTTTTTCATGGTGGCCAGCACGAAATGGGTACCATCTATTCAGAGGTTGGGTTTAGGAAAAACACAACGGGGAAAGCTGGAGCTGCTACCCCCGCGACCTGATACTGGATAAGCGGACGAAGATGGATGAAGATGGATGGACAACGGGGAAAGGACGCATCATACGCCAGGAGACGGCCGCTGGGGACACGCAACAATAATGGGACGGTTGTGATTAGGAAGACGACGGGGAAAGGACGCCTCACATGCCGGGAGACGGCCGCGGGGGACACGCAACAATAACGGGACGGTTGTGATTAGGAAGACAACGGGGAAACAAAATGCCACACACAAAGTCCTGTATTGTTTGACCTATCCACCATATATGAGAAGGTTAAAGGTGCTATCCTGCGGGTGTGTGAGATGGTACCCGAAGCTTACAGGCCGCGCATTCGCAGTCTTAAAAAACACCTGAGGTCAGAAGTTTTCTGGTCTTGCAAGAGAAAAAGGGATCTGTTTGGCCGGTGGTGTGCTGCGTATAATTCTAAAGACTTTGCTTCTTTGCGTGAACTCATGCTTCTTGAGGAATTTAAGAACTGTGTACCTGAGCACACTTCCATTTACTTAAATGAGCAAAAGGCTGCCTCCTTGGCAGATGATTTTGCCCTAACTCATAGAATGGTGTTCACCAAGATGGATGTGCCTTCCTCTTTCATTACTCCTGAATCTGGTGTTACGCCTGTTGTCGGTGCTCCTGTACTTTCGTCAGGAGGTAAGGCTGAAAAGCTGTGTTTTTATTGCCACAAGCCTGGTCATATTGTTTCAGATTGTCAGTTTTTGAAGCACAAACAAATGACTGCTTCGCAGTAGCCAAAGGGTGTGGGGTTAATTAAGACAGTGTCCCCTAGTGGTCAGTCCCCTGCTCTGAAAGAACCTGATGAATGTTTCAAACCCTTGACCTTTTTTGCTTCTGTGTCTCTTACAGGAAGGTACGAGGACCAGCGTCCTATCACCGTGTTACAGGATACTGGGGGTTCTCAGTCTTGTATCCTTTCCAGTGTGTTCCCTTTTGAGTAAGGACTGTTACAGCAGTACCATAGTCAGGGGTATTGGCATGAGCTTTGTGCCTGGCTTCTTTTCTCATAGCAGTCCTGTCATGGTTCCCTGTCGTTGGGGTGGACTTTATAATGGGTAATGATATTGCTGGGGGAAAAGTGTATCCTACCGGTGAAGTTGTTGATATCCTCATATCTGAGTTCAAGGCTGATGAAGCTCAACAGCATCCTCATGTGTTCCCCGCTAGCTGTTTGACCCGTGCTCAAACACATAAGCAGGCCGAAAATGTTGATTTGTCCGACTCATTGTTTGCCTCTGTTTTGTCCAGGGATAGGTTGCCTCCTGTTGATGAGGTGGTGAACTGCGTTCCAGAGAGTACGACGGAGCCGGCCACTGCCCCAGCGGGATCCTCTCCGCTTACTCGTGATAGTCGCTGTGTCTTTTTCTTCTTTTTGGCAGTGCAGTATATTGAGAACGTGCCTTACATTATCAAATCCTTGCCTTCCCTTTACAAATCCATTTTGGTCATCCCCCCACAATACTTGGAAGCACACCCTCTAGCCTTTTCGCAAAAATATTACTGAGGATTTTTGTATGAGTGTTTATTAAACTTATAGGTCTGATGAAATTAATCGTACACAAACACAAGTAAGATAAACGCCCAGGCTCGTCGTTTTGTTGCCGGTGGTGGTGCACATTTCTCTGGCCATTCTGTGTGCTGTAGCGGCTTCCTCAGCAGAGCCAGGCTCCCTGCTTCCCTCGCTCGGACCAAATTGCTACGTGCTGTAGCCGCTTCCCTAGCAGGCTGAGATGGGCTTACTGCTTCCCCCGCCTAGGCCACATTGCTACCTGATTGTGTTATGGTGTTACGCCCCAGTCTAGGGGTGCCTAGGACGCAACACAAAAAGGCCCCATCTTCCCCGTCTCCCAAGTAGCCACAAACAATTAAAAGATTAGGTATCAACAAACTTATTTATTTTACAGAGAACAAAACAATATATACATAACATATGTTCGTTTTAAGGCTTCAGGGTGGCCTACCACCAAAATAACAAACAAAACAATTCTAACTGGGAGATAAGACTAACCTACCAAACAAAAGGGCAAAACAAATTACAAAAGACTTACCTCCCTAACTAACAAAAACAGGAGAAAACAAGATTGGAGGTCCACCCTTACTAAACAAACCAAAAACAATATCTAACCTAAAGCAACGTTACATAAAGCAAAAGCATGGCCGGTTGGGAGATGAGGAGGACGAGGAATGCCTGCTGCCCACCAATGGCCGCCATCTTGACTCCTTATAAATGGATGGCTTCCCCAGCTGCAGCCAATCACAGGGTCGGGCCTGCACTTCTCCACCAATCCTCCTTCGGCTATGGCACACCCCAATTTGCATATCAAATTGGAAACAGAAGAAACAACACAGGGCACGCAGCAGACTAATGAACAATATGACCACAGTCATAACACCCCCACACCCAAGAATAAAACCTACCCCCAAAAAGGTTTAATTCCTAGACATCTGAGGAACATCTAGACAAAGCGTCTGCTATCACATTTTCAGTACCCTTTTTGTGGTGAATCTGCAGATTAAAATCTTGCAGAAGGAGAGACCAGCGCATAAGCCGCTGGTTAGAATTGCGCATATGTGCGAGGAATACTAAGGGGTTGTGGTCAGTAAACACTTGTACAGACTGTGAGTTAGACCCAAGATACACTTCAAAATATTGCAAGGCGAATAGAAGGGCGAGAGCTTCCTTCTCGATAGTACTATAATTAAGCTGATGCTTATTAAACTTTCTTGAGAAGTAGCAAACAGAATGGTCAATAGCTTGATCGTCCTCCTGCAAAAGCACCGCACCTGCGCCGCACGCGCTGGCGTCAACCTCTAACTTGAAGGGTCGCGTAAAGCAAGGCACAGCGAGAACAGGTGCGTTACATAGTAACGCCTTGGCAGACTCGAAGGCAGCCTGGCAAGCAGGGGACCAAACAAAGGGCTTTAAAGGACTCACAAGACCTGTGAGAGGAGCCACCACATCAGAAAAGTTTCGGCAAAAACCACGATAATATCCACACATTCCAAGGAAACGGCGCAACGCTTTCTTGGACTGTGGGACCGGGAAATTAATAATCGCTTGCACTTTCTCAGCCAAAGGACGCACCTGCCCCTGACCTACCTGTTTACCCAAATAAGTAACAGTGGCCCTACCAAAGTCACATTTTGCGAGGTTAAGAGTGAGGGAGGCCTCGCGGAGACGGCTGAAAATAAGGGACAATGTATGGAGATAGTCAGACCAGGTGGAGGAGTAAGCAACTACATCATCTAAATAAGCTTCGCAATTTTCGACGCCAGATAATACGGTACGCATCAACCGTTGGAAAGTAGCGGGTGCGTTACGCAGCCCGAATGGCATAACCGTATACTGGAGGAAAGTGTCGGGTGTGACGAAAGCTGATATCTCGGAGGCCCGTGGTGTTAAAGGAACTTGCCAGTAACCTTTTAACAGGTCCAGCTTTGTCACATATTTGGCGGAGCCTACACGATCTATGCAATCCTCCATCCTGGGGAGCGGAAACGAATCGGGTTTGGTAACGGAATTTACTTTTCGGTAATCGGTACAAAAACGAGCGGTATTGTCAGATTTCGTAACCAAAACACAGGAAACACAGAAAAAGAATTTAATGAGAGCTTTCACAACTGATTTTGCTTTAAGAGTGCGCAGTGGGATGGCTTCAAGATACCGCGTCGCGGCGCACATCACCATCAAAATATACTGATGTCCGGATTTAGTTCTGGGTAACGGACCCACACAATCTATCAACACTCGTTCAAACGGCTCCCCAAGCACCGGGATCGGGTGAAGCGGGGCCGGAGGAACAGGTTGATTGGGCTTTCCTACAACCTGACATGTATGACAGGTGCGGCAATACTTCGCTACCTCAGTTTTCAATCCGGGCCAAAAAAAATTGCGCAACACACGATGGTACGTTTTTTTAACACCCAGGTGACCAGCTAAGCTGGAGTCATGTGCAAGACTCAAAATTTGCGCTCGATAGTCTTTTGGCACAACCACCTGATTAACAACGCGAATCTCACTGGAGTCGGGACTCCACCGTCTCATCAAGACACCGTTGTCCAGAAAAAACACACCAGGCTTGCTGTCCCTCTCGGCGGCTACAACAGAGGACAGACGCAAAGTTAGAGACGGATCATTTATCTGAGCATCAATCAACATTTCTCGAGTCACGTTTAAACTTAGGTCTGTGTCAGCAGGAAATAGATCAAACTCATTGACACATTTTGATACCTTTTCACACTCAGTAACAGGGGACACTGGAAAGGAGGGCTCACCCTCACCTAATGTAGCCATAAACGACTCAGACAAATCCACAACTACACCCACTTTACGAGCCTGTGCGCGCATAATCGCGCACACAGGAAACAAATTTGGCACAGACACAGTAGAAGACACAGAGGCGGGACAGCAAACAGACGCAACCGAAATGGGATCATTAACTACTTCGGGCAGAGGAAACACTTTTCCTCCGGCCAAATCGTTACCCAAAATAAACGAAATGCCACTAATTGGAAACTGTGGGAGCACAGCAACTTTCACCTGTCCCGACACAAGCGCTGAATGCAGGTGAATCATGTGAAGTGGGGCGTTGAGTTCACTCATTTTAATTCCCCACACTATCAAATCAGAAGAACACGACGTTTCGTTTGAGAGAGGCAAAACACTAGCCAGCATAAATGAATGATAGGCGGCTGTATCTCGAAGAATAGTTACCGGCACTTTATCCGATTCCTTGCCGGTTACTGAAACAAATCCATGAGAAACGAACGGCTTGAAACGAGAGTCAACCTCCACCTCTTCAGGTAAAAGCTGAGTGTGTTTTTCAGGCGGGGACGCGGAGTTTATGAAACCCACACCTGCAGGAAGTTTAGCACTTTTGTGAGGTCCTTTTTTTCTAAGAGCCGGACAGACCGCAATCAAATGGCCTGGCTCATGGCAATAAAAACACTCGCGGGCCTCACCCGCAACTGGTGAGGTGTTTTTACGCATCATCTTTGGTGACCGATTTCTGCGCTCAGGCATTACATGTGTACCACGTGCCGGCACAGAAAAAACGCTTTTATGAGTTAAAATTAATTCATCAGCCAGCACCGCCGCTTTTGTTACCGACGATTCTTTTTGTTCATTCAAATAAACAACAATTCGTTCCGGCAAACACTTTTTAAATTCCTCGAGCAGAATAAGCTCTCTGATTTCCGCCATGGTTTTAACATTACACGCTTGGCACCATTTATCAAACAAAACGCTCTTGTCACGCACAAACTCAACATACGTCTGGTTAGCAGTTTTCTCACTATTTCTAAATTTCTGTCGATATGCTTCGGGGACCAGCTCGTAGGCCTGCAACACAGTCTTTTTCAAGATTTTATAATCAAGACTATCCTCAATAGACAGACTGGCACAGACTTCTTGAGCTTTCCCCACTAATTTACACTGGAGGAGAAGGGACCAGAACTCTTTGGGCCAACTTAGGGCAGCAGCTATCCGCTCGAAAGCGCTAAAATATGAATCAACCTCGGACTCACGAAATGGAGGAACTAAAGCAATGTGCTTACTGATGTCAAAAGCTGGAGCAGAAACAGTACTGCGGTCAAGAGGAGACATCGGGGTGGAGACTACAGGAGCTCCTCTTTCCAGCTCGAGAGCCCTGACGCGCAGATGCATGGCTTGCACCTCTAGCTGTCTGTTTTTGGTCTCTTTATTTGGAGGGCTATGCGGAGATCCTCTGTGGTCATATTACCTATGAGAGGATCCGTGACCGGCTGAAGATCCACACCAGCAGCGAACATGCCAGCAGCCCCCGCTGCTTTCACCTCCGCCATCGGTGCGTCACCAGCCGCGCCATCCGCAGCAGCAACAGCCGCATCAGCAGCTGGTTCAGGTAGGACGCCCTGCTCCACCAACTCTGCACACAGCAACTGTTTAAGCTCCGCTTTATTGGCACTGTAAGACACACGTACATTATAACAAGATGCCACCATCAACAGGTCTTTTTTTTTGCATTTTTCGATTTTTGCCAAAGAAGGACTAGCCACAAAATCATCCAGTGAAAACTCCAAAATTCCCCCCACACACCAAAAAAACTGCCAACCAAATACTCACCAACCGAACAAAACCCGGAAACAAAGCGCGACAAGAAGACGGAACGAGCCCCCATTTATGTTACGCCCCAGTCTAGGGGTGCCTAGGACGCAACACAAAAAGGCCCCATCTTCCCCGTCTCCCAATTAGCCACAAACAATTAAAAGATTAGGTATCAACAAACTTATTTATTTTACAGAGAACAAAACAATATATACATAACATATGTTCGTTTTAAGGCTTCAGGGTGGCCTACCACCAAAATAACAAACAAAACAATTCATCCCCCCACAATACTTGGAAGCACACCCTCTAGCCTTTTCGCAAAAATATTACTGAGGATTTTTGTATGAGTGTTTATTAAACTTATAGGTCTGATGAAATTAATCGTACACAAACACAAGTAAGATAAACGCCCAGGCTCGTCGTTTTGTTGCCGGTGGTGGTGCACATTTCTCTGGCCATTCTGTGTGCTGTAGCGGCTTCCTCAGCAGAGCCAGGCTCCCTGCTTCCCTCGCTCGGACCAAATTGCTACGTGCTGTAGCCGCTTCCCTAGCAGGCTGAGATGGGCTTACTGCTTCCCCCGCCTAGGCCACATTGCTACCTGATTGTGTTATGATGTTACGCCCCAGTCTAGGGGTGCCTAGGACGCAACACAAAAAGGCCCCATCTTCCCCGTCTCCCAAGTAGCCACAAACAATTAAAATATTAGGTATCAACAAACTTATTTATTTTACAGAGAACAAAACAATATATACATAACATATGTTCGTTTTAAGGCTTCAGGGTGGCCTACCACCAAAATAACAAACAAAACAATTCTAACTGGGAGATAAGACTAACCTACCAAACAAAAGGGCAAAACAAATTACAAAAGACTTACCTCCCTAACTAACAAAAACAGGAGAAAACAAGATTGGAGGTCCACCTTTACTAAACAAACCAAAAACAATATCTAACCTAAAGCAACGTTACATAAAGCAAAAGCATGGCCGGTTGGGAGATGAGGAGGACGAGGAATGCCTGCTGCCCACCAATGGCTGCCATCTTGACTCCTTATAAATGGATGGCTTCCCCAGCTGCAGCCAATCACAGGGTCGGGCCTGCACTTCTCCACCAATCCTCCTTCGGCTATGGCACACCCCAATTTGCATATAAAATTGGAAACAGAAGAAACAACACAGGGCACGCAGCAGACTAATGAACAATATGACCACAGTCATAACATATGGCTAGACGAAAAAAGAATCTCTAGATGAGCCGTAGCCGCACCTGATTTAACCACGCTTATAGTTAAATAATGTTCTGGGGAAAAAATACTGGGAAACAAGCAATCGGCCGTTCCGAACAGGCACGCGCTCCAAACGGGAACTCGTTAGTTTGTTGAATGTAAAATCTTTCCGGATATCCATGGGGACAAAAACTATGAAATGTACACATGTGACTACAACGCAGACTACAAGACAAACTGTCAGAACATAAGGATGCGATTTAGACACAAAATGATGAAGACATTTTAAAGAAAAGGATAGCAGCAACCCATCTATCAAACAAAATGAGTAGATCATATCCAAGGGTCAATACACGGATGTAATAGACTCAAACAGCTCAACCAACGAGAAACTTTTGGATTTTAAAGCTAAGTGCAATACCCTGGACTGAATGAGGATCTTGATTTTAGTAATTTCCTTTAAGATATTTTCTGTGTATTTTCCTGTATTTCCTGTCCATATTTTCACTATAGGCTTGTAATTTAAGGATGTGGTTATGCTGTGTCTTTTCTTTTCTTCTTGTTTTCTTTAATATTTTCTTTTTTCTTCACTACTGCTTTATTGTGTTTTTCAGAAACTAGAAGTTTTGGTATGACATTGGCTCTCTATGTTTAGTATCTCTTTGGTTTGGAACTGTTGTAAAATATTGTAAAGAGAAAAGGTTTGAGAGTGGCAAAGCAAAACATGAGTCGATCTTTAGCTTAATAGGGGCCCTACAGTACTCCTTTTCTCCTGGGCAACCAGTCCTTTGATAGCTCAACAACCTATTCACTCTCCTCACAAGATGTCTATTTTTAGCATTACAATATGTAAATGAAGGCACACTCAGCGTCTATCAAAGCAGAGACCTTGTTTAAATTACCCTTTCAAAGTGCTGTCTTTTAGTTTTTGCTGGGCACAGCAAAGCGGGAGACAGCCCTATAAACACGAAAGTCTGACCCTGTGTAATAAAGTTGATGTGATGAAGTTACATCATTGATTGGTTGAATTGGAGTTTCCTCATTGGCTGTTGCGCTTTCAAAATCAATAGGTGCAACACAATAGCCGCTTTTGAAACTGCATACTATACTATCAGAACAAACTGATTTAGCCAAAATGTAGCATGTAGTATGCAGTATGCAAACAAAGCAAAATCTACAGTATGCCAACAATACAACATACTAATAATACATACTAATTTGGAGAAAATCATTATGCATTGTATCCCACAATGCAAAGCGCTGAGCGGTCACAACAACCATGGCTTGTCGTGGCTAACAACTGGAAACTTTTTTTCAATTGGCATCACTAAATTCACTGACACTTTATGTAAGAAATCAACTTTGTAGATTTTGAGATGGCTGGAGCTCTCTCAGAAGACCGGTCTCGTAGACAAGATGCTTTTATTTCTCCATTGAAGGATTGTTTGTTTAAATATCACTACATTACATTGTACATGTACATTATGAGATTGACGGAACCTGGGGTTATCTGCCTTTTCGAAGTTAAATGCTCCACAAGCGCCTTCGGGCAAACAAGCTCGCTGGTCGGCTGTCACTCACACAAACCAGCCACAGAGCAGGCAGAGGCGAGGGAGAGCAGCATCTGACAGCGTCTCTTTGAGAGACTTGTAAATAGATTATAACATGCATATACATTAGATGTAATATTTCAGTTAATAATTATTGTTTGTTGTATTACTTGTTTTACATAAATAAATATTCAAGGAATTTAGTTTGTATGGTAGTTAAATAAACAGTTGTACATAAAGTGGTAACATGCTATGGCATGCTATTTAGACCCAAGGCGAGACACTTTTTTTTATTTATTGCTTTATTTAAAACAGATAAAATGATGTTTGTTATGTGTGTGTTATTGAAGCAGCAGCTCCGGGGCTGAACTGCAGTTACTTGAGTGGCCGTTTGAGGCGAGTCATTCCCCATAGACCCTCATGTTAAAAAATCCAAGATAAGATATTTGGTTTGAAAACCTGAATTTTTTGTTTTTACCACGAATTATAAATGCATGAACAATTGTAATATTATCCCTTAGGCTATGTTTAAAGAAAAATGCTGTATCTAGTGCAGATAGTAACAGTATGCAATTTAAACCTTAAATGAGTGGAATGTAAAAAAAACAAATCACCCCCAGTACTGTTTCTGTGAAGGGTGAAATTAGAGATAGAGAGAAAACCCTTTTGGAACCAGACTGTAAATTTAGGCATATTTCTGCTGTAAAGTTTGGGATTTTATCATTGGGGGGCCTTTAGGAATTGACTTGGCTAATACGGAAAAACTGCAGTTCAGCCCCACTGAAGGCCTTTTAGTCATCATCACTGCCTGATCAAATTGCCAGACTGTACTATGTTGTAGGATATTGACACCATCTGCCGGTTAAAAGGCAGTACAACTGGTTTTGCAAAAATCTCAGATGGCAGATTTGAAAAGTACTCTTCCCAAAACATATTCCACTAAATCAAACCAGTCTCTTATTCACTTGCTGTGCAGAAACCCTTCTATACTATATTTACCCTACCTCTATAGAAAACCGAAAAGACTAGATAAAACAAAATAAATATTATGATAATAATTCGAATCCAACGATTTTCTTACAGCAGCAGCAATGAGAAACCCGGTCCTCCAGACGCCCACGGAAGCAGAGGCAGAGAAGGTCATCAGAGAATTCCTCCGGCTGGCACCCGAGCGATTGGAACGCCGGGCAAGACAAATGACCAAGATTTTCTTTTCTTTTAATTTTTTAATATCTTTTTTATTTTTTTATGTTGTTAATTAAATTTAACAAAATAGCCTAAAATAAATGTTTGTTCAGCAAAAAGTGAGAAGTTTACTGGTCTTGTTTATACCAGCGATCCTACAGAGTGATTAAGATGTTTTCCATTAATTAGGTTAATAATTGTTTGTCATCTTCTAGATAATGCTATGATTTTCTACAGATTAGACTATGGTATTATTGGACTGTAGCCTATAGGCCCCTATCTAAAATACCCCCTGCAATCCAGCAGCACATGCTGCACAGACTCATGCTGATCACATTCTATACATCTACCAGTTGGGTGTTTACCTATTATGTGGAGTGTTTTATTTAGTCCAGTATGTCCTATCCTGAGAAGTGTAAAAATAGCTTCTTCTCTTCTATTTCTGCCCAGTCTTCTTTCTGACCCAATATGTATTTTAATGTTATATAGATGTCTTCCTGTGTCATTTATGTCCCAGTATTCTTGCCTTACTATTTCCATTTGATGCTTAATAATTGCTTTGCCCTCAGCTTTACTAAGTGGGATTTCCATGTCTACAATCTGGGATTTAGTTGATTGCTTGGCCAATATGTCAGCATCCTCGTTTCCATCTACACCTACATGGGTAGGAACCCACACGAAGCAAACCTGTACTTCCTTATTGTACATTCTGTATAATTTGTTGAAGAAGTCCCACACACTATCCATTGTGGATGCAAATACTTTATTTCACAACGTTTCGGTCACACAGACCTTCCTCAGGTGAATTTACACTTCACATTTAATTGTGCGCTTGAGTAGCTTGGTTGACTACTCTGAACCATCTCATTCTTTCACAAAAACTTTCAATCACCATCTGTGAGTAACAAACAGAGGTAATGTCAGCTCTCTTTTAACACAGTCAGAATATTGACAACCATTCTACATTAACACATATTAGAAATCTGACTTGAAATATACAATCTGATCAGTTAAAATACATAATTACATGAAGACAAAATAAGGAAAGGAAAAAAGAAAAAATATATTACAACATGATATTTAGGTTGAACTCATCATTCAGGCCATTGGGAGATAGTGTTTCTAATGTGAAAATCCAGTATGCTTCACGTCTTTTTAATAATAAATCATGGTTACCACCTCTCTGTGGCAACAATTCACATGTTCAATACCACAAAAACATAGAGATGATCATGTTTAAAATCGTTGAAGTGTATCGCTACTGGGTAATCCCGGTCATTTCTGTGGATTGTGCTTTTGTGTTCACTTATACGCTGTTTTAACTGTCTAGTCGTTTTACCTACATAGACTAGACCACATGGGAATGTCAAGATGTACACTATGTGTGTAGAGGCACAAGTTATGACACTTTCTATTGGGAATGACTTGTTGTGTGGGTGGCGGAATGTGCGGGTCTTGTGAGTATTGTTACATTGCGCACAGCCACCACAGCGGTAGTTGCCAGTGGGCAATGGACTCAGAAGCCCTTGTGAGGCTCTTTTCACAATATGCGAAACCCATAGTCACAAATCTGGGTGTCAAAATAGACAATGGTTTTAAACTTCATAAACAGATAAATAGTGCACTGCAAAAATTTTCGTTGTGAATTTACAATAAATAATTGGATACATTTTGCATGACTTTCACAGTAAGGATTACAGCAATATACTGTGAAATATACTCACAGCAATTTACTGTAATTTTATATCTGTGATATTACAATGCATTGTTGTAAAAGCACAACTGTATACTGTAACTTCACAGCTTCAATGACAAAGCAATTACTGTGATATTACAGTACATTTACAATATTTTGCTGTACATCATTACAACAAGGCCCTGTACTTTTACAGTGTGTACTGTGAAAGTAATGTACAAGTTGACAATAATTTACTGTGAATTTACAATGTATACATGCTAAAATTGTCCAGTAACTTACTGTAAAAGTAATGCAGATGAAGCTTCCATTTACTGTGAATTTACAATCATTGTACAATTAACCCCCTCCCCCCAACAAACCACTCTGAGGTAAAGTCAATGTTAGCCCAATGGCATATTTATTAGCAAATAAATATTTTTCAATGTACAGCAGATGCCAAGAACTTCAAGAGTTCAAGAAATTCAACTTTCTAGTCATAAAAGCCATCTTAAAATGCAGAAAATGCAGAGAAATTGTGCAAACTTGCAATTCAACTACCTGTCTCACAATTCAACTATTCAACTAGCTGTGTCACAATAACAGTAATGGACAGGATGGGAATGAGGCCTTCATGGCAAGATAAGAGAGCAAGGGAGAGAGCGATAAAGGAATGTCGTAAAGGGGTCAGGCGCTCCTCTCAGTCTCAAACATTATAATGAGTCCACACGCAACCGCATTGTGTAAAAATCTTGTAGTGCAAAGTTGTCTTGAAAAATTACAAAAAGAACAAGGCTACTCAAAACTGAGCCTGACAACTACCGCTGCAAAAAAAAACTATGATGCCCACTCAAAGTCAATAAGTTTCCTCAAAAGGGTGCTCACATGAGGATTCATTGTTGTCCGCTTCTTGGTCTTTGAGCCTCTTTCAGGATTGATGCCCAGGTAGCACCTGTTAATAAGCAAAGATAGTTTCAGTTTTAAATAGACTTACAGTATGTTTTGCAGACAGCATTTATCAAGGTGTGCTTTTTGCTGTGCTTTTTCCCCACATCAAACCCTAATAGATTTATAATCCAAACTTGTTAGATCTTACTCTCACCATAATTTTTTTTTGCCATTTTTAGCCAAGGTGCCTCAGGTTAGGTTTGCCTGAGGCAAAGTGGTTGATTTTCTACTATGAGAGGCCATATCAACGTGCGCTGCCACTGAAATGCGTCTTCACGCAATTGGCCAGTTGGTAAATTAAAACCAAACCATGTTGAAAGTATGACAAACACATCCTTTTCAATTAAGGGCCTGAGAGCATTTTGTTCTGCTTTTAAAGAAAATTTCATCTACTTCATTCAATACATTCACATTTCGCAATAGACGTTTCGAAATCATCATCACATAGCCTGCCCCAAAACAAAATAAATAGCTGTGATTGGACCGGCAGGTATTTGTCAGCATAACATGTGTAGAAACCCAGACTGATCTGCAGAGCGAAATTGAATGAGTTCGCAAGATCAGGATGGTCTCACCAGGCTAGCCTCAGGTACTTTGTTTGTCAGCATTTTAGACCTCAAGATAGTCATTGAGTTGGAAGCCTGTACTATAATGTGAATTACAAGATTAAATGTGATCTTTATAAAATACCTTTGAATGAACTCCAGCGTCGACGATCCAGCGGCAGGATACTCAAGGTTGAAGACGTAATAGCTGCTGAAGAAAGCAGCTACTCCGTGTAAAAAAGAAAGGGTGTGGGCCCATCACGACATGTTCCTCGTCAGGATGGTTAGCCTGCCTGACACTGAACAGGATGGTTAGCCTCGCCCTCTGATGACCTGGAAAGAAAAGAAAAGAAAAAGGAGAAATTACACAAAGGCAACCAACAATAAGAATTTCAGTTTGAATGCAGATTATGATCATTGATCATTGTAATTTAATTTTAGCCGTATGTCAAAAATGATTTGGCTCCCGGTCCAATTTAGGATACACTTTAAGATCTTATTGTTTGTTTTTAAATCACTGAATGGGTTGGCACCTCGCTACATCTCAGACCTCCTACAAGTTTACACCCCCTCACGGTCACTTAGGTCTACTAATCGACTTCTTCAAGCAGATCTTTTAAGTTTTTTTTCGCGCTTATGGACGAATAGCAGCATGTCTTTCATTATCTAGGAAAGTTCAGGATCTGATTTTAAGATGTGCCAATACTTTTTAAAGATCGGACGTAGTATATGCAAATGTGGAGTATAGGATGTAATGCATGTGACAGAGATTTTCTTTTGTTTTCTGTTACTTTTTTGAAGTAAATCTTATTGAGGCTTTTTAAAGGGGTGATTATAGAGAATGATTATATAGGGTATTTCACACTGTTCCTTAAGGTCTCCTAATAGGGTATGTAACATTGATTGGGCTGAAAATTGCCCGGTTGCTATTTTATGGGCCCTTATGCATCCCTGTGTTTTGGCCCTATTTGGAACGAACGTTTTTCTATCAAATATGGTATGCTCATGAATATTTAGATGAGCTGATCGCTGATTGGTTGAGGAACCACATACACAACACTGTAGATGAGATAGCGGAGGCCTGTACTACGAAGCAAGATTTGGCGTTAACGAGCTAACTTCAGATTCAACCCAGGGTTTTCTGTATCACGACGGTGGATAACTTGTTACCGGGTTCAATCACCGTGGTAACTTATCCTGAACGCCTAATCTGGTCGGGAGCAGGTTAAGTTGGAGATCAGAGATCAACCGGTGTAAAAGCACTGCCTACTGACCAATCAATACTCGAATGATAACGGCGTCACCGTTCTTAGAAGATCAGGCGGAGCTCGGTGCGCAGAGAGAGAGAGAGGGAGAGAGGGAGAGGGGGAGAAAGGGGTGCGCACATAAAAGTTAAAACATTTAGAGACCGACAACCCCGTTAACATTCCCTGATGTGTGTATTTATGAAATACATAGATTGTAATGGGAGGGAATTACATATCGGCTCGGCTTCTTAAGCTGTGTGTTGCCAATGCGCACATCAGTTTGAATTATGTTTTTATATATTTTATTTGCTCTACGATGGCTTCCCACTGCCAGAGTTGCAACTGAAATACTAGGCTAAAGCAACGGCAGTTTATGGAAAGTGCACAAATGTAATTATGGTCAGATCCTGGTTCTGACTGATGGGGAAGTGATATTGATAAGCGTTGTGATTTACACATCTACAGCGTCGGCTATTTTTTTGCCAGCTTTCCCCTTGTTTTAGGAAGCAGCGACTGTATTGCGTTTTGCCTGCAAAACCGTGTCTGTGTTATTCATATTTATGTAGAATTATAATTTCCTCTTCTTATGTAAAATATGCGGCTCTGGTAGATGTTTGTGATTGGTCATGCTGTGCAAACACCGCCTCTTTTATGTGAACGCGAGCCGCTGGATTGGGAAACCCTGGGTTGATTGAACTAGTTGTTAACCAGCGTCGTGACACAGGTTTTGCGGGACCGCGGTTGTTAGCACTCACAAGAAGAGGAATTTTGTCCATGACTAGTTCCATTTACGACCCTCTTGGTTTCTTGGCACCTGTTTTGTCCGCCAAGAAAATCCTCCAAGACCTTTGCAGGAGACGTCTGGGATGAGATGATCCTTTGCCCTCTTCGGTTGCTGTAGAATGGATGGCTTGGCTGGAAGACCTTCGTAACCTTGAAAATTGGAAGGTCAGTAGGTGCTTAAAACCTGTGGATTGTGGTCGTCTTGTTTCTGCTCAGCTCCACCACTTTGCAGAAGCAAGTGAGGAAGGGTTTGGGACTGTGACTTACCTGTTGCTCCATAACGATAGCGGACGAACTCACAGTGCATTCGTAATGGGAAAGGTGCGAGTAGCTCCTCTAAAACTTGTCACCATTCCCCGTATGGAGCTGACTGCCGCAGTGGTGGCTAGCAGGATGGACAAGTTGTGGAGGAAGGAGCTGCAAATGGATCTCCAAGCAACCCAGTATCACGCCTAAGCGTGTAATACACCCGCTGGTCCACTGGGTTTGGGTTGGAATATCAGGAGCTATTTATTGTTCTGTCGGAATCTATGTTCTGGACAGTTTGCAGTTGAAGTCCGTGCAGGGATTGATCTGTTTATTGTATTTGATAAGTATTATTATAATTAAATTGTTTTACTTAAATTATATTTTGGTTAATTTAACTTTGATTATCTTCAACTTCTTGTCTGTGTCATTTTATAAACAGCATATGCTTTATGTGTCCTTGTTTTATCAAGCTATCAGAGCTATCACTATCCATGTTTCTGATGGTATGTACGGGTGCAGTTTAGGTATCAAAAAGTGACCATTAAGTGTAGGCACCAAAACTACCGTTATACAACTTGATGTGGTTTTGCCGGTTTTTAAGGCGACTGTGAGTATTACATACTGATGTGCAGTTCCCAAAGTTTACCTGGGGAGTTTCTGACCTCTAGTAGTGATGTCTTTTTTATGAGTGGGTCAACATTTTGTTTGTCTTGTGCATGTACATGCGTGCCCAGGATTTAAAGAGTTTATAAAAAACTGCACTCTCAGATAGGGGGTCATCACAGCATCATAGAATCCCAGAAAGCCTGAGCCTAGCTATCTGTCTCAAAGCATCTCTGTAATCCTTACCACCCACATCCAGGTGTATCGCAGTAACAGGAACTGGGCAAGCTGTTGGCCAGCAGAGCAGAAGGAGCTTAAACTGCTCAAGGCCTGGTGTCTGCTAACCCTTTGTCTGTTATTTAGTAGACTTTAGTGCAATTGTTAGGTACTTTATTTTTTTACTTGATAATTTTTAGTATATGCTACATTATACTTCTACTCCATTTGAATTCAGATTCTTCTATTCTTTACACATCACATCTTTTGCATGTCTGTCCGTCAAGGGAGAGGGATCCCTACTCAGTTGATCCTCCTGAGGTTTCTATTTTTTCCTGTTAAAGGGTGTTTTTTTGGAGAGATTTTCCTTTTCTGAATCGAGGGTCTAAGGACAGAGGGTGTTGCCTGCTGTACAGATTGTAAAGCCCCTTGAGGCAAATTTGGATTTGTGATATTTGACATAAATAAAATTGACTTGAATTGATACGACTTGATTAACTCCACTTTATTTATTTGGCAGCTATAGTTACTGGTTACATTTACTTAAAGTCTAGACACATTTTAAAGTATGTAAAAAAATACTCGGCTATGAATAATATTTAGTTTACTATGGTTTCCCCAGCTACAATATTACAAAAATTCTGAAAAGGGGCTCGAAGCACATTTACTCTTTCATCCTCATTGATAAATTCTGGAGTTTTTGCGTGTGTGTGTGGGTGGGTGGCCGTGTTTGAGAGAGATAGAGTGACAGAGAGAGGGAAGGTGAAGGTGGAAGGTGGACTATGCAGGCAATGTTTCCTGAAGTTGTTAATAACTCGGAATGCAGCTTTGTCACTTTTTGACCTGGAATCGCAGGTCGAGGGTCGAGGGCAACAAAAGTACAGACAAGACATTGCAACTTTTATCGCAATTTTTTATCGCAGCTTGATGTCATCCATGTAGAGAAGATGTGATGTTATAAATAGTCCTGCTAATAGTTTCAGACTATTCCACTAATCTAGTGGATGCTTTGTTTAGGTGATAAACACTGAATGTAAACAGAACTGTTGTACTGTTGAGCCTTTAAATGCATTAATCGCCTACTCCAACAAGACTTCCTGGATCATATTTCAGTACCCTAAAGCAATACCAACATCAAGGCACATTGTTTTTAAAGGTCCCATGACATGGTGCTCTTTGGATGTTTTTATATAGACCTTAGTGGTCCCCTAATACTTTATCTGAAGTCTATTTCCCGAAATTCAGCCTTGGTGCAGAATTACTAGCCTGGCCCTACCAGACTCTGGTACATTCCATTTGTACAGAGAGTCTGGCCTCTCTCCATTGACAAGTGTTAACTTCCTTGAAGGCGGGTACTCTGTTGAAGTTTAAAACTATTGGATCTGCCCAGAGCCACTCCGGATCTGCCATAACCAATCGTTAACGTTTGGTCGTGACGTATGTCATGCGCATGTGCAACAAGAGGGGAGACCGACAACAACTATCGGCTTATATTTAGCATTAGCATCGGTAGCGTTAGCCTTAACCAACTCCTTCACCACTAACGGAGCGAGCTCCCCGTGGGGAGGAGGGCCACAGCATCATGGCCACCAACAAAACTCAGCAAAGATTGTTCTTGCTCGGGCTTTAACTTCTGGATATTCGGTAGCATTACTGCCACAACGGATCGAATGGCTTCGCTCGCATCTTTCTAGTGCACGTCCTCAACGTCATCGTTCTCAGCCACTCCCTCTGTTCGCTGATTGGACCCACAAATATTTGACCGGAGAAAACCCAAGAATATACCGCAAACCCAGACGGAGTACTGAAGGGAAATGAAAATTGAGCGGAAGTAAGTCGGAGGGCGGAGCCAGGTTACAGAATTACAGCCACTAGAGCCAGTCCCACAATCAGCTTTCCTTATGATGTGCCATTTCTGTGTCTGTAGCTATTGAGGAGGAGAGAGGGGGTACAAGGTGGAGGGTGGGGGTGTGGCCTTGACCAACTGCCACTTTGCTCGTTTGAAAGCCATGATGTCTCTCTCTCATGGGTAGGCCAAATTCTCTGGGCGGGCAAAGCAGAGAAAGGGGAGGTAACCAGATTGGCCCATCTGAGCTTTCATTTTCTCAAAGGCAGAGCAGGATACCCAGGCTCGGTTTACACCTATCACCATTTCTAGCCACTGGGGGACCATAGGCAGGCTGGGGGAAAATAAAGTGAAAATTTTCATGCCATGGGACCTTTAACAGAAGTATGTTATTAGTTTGAACACCCATTTAGGCTTTTATCATGTTTTTTCATTTTATTTTTTTATTTATGTAATGTGGCCCATCCACAAAGATCGTACAGTTTATACATTATGTGGAAATTCACATCAGCTTGACACAAAGAAGGCCATGTTATGTAGCAAGTTATCCAGTTTAGCTACAGTATCTGTTAAGCTAAAGACTTTGATTGACTTTTGATTAAGGACAAATGGTGCACTTATTTTACTTTAATATCACTTGTAGTTGTAGCCTATATAGTACAAATGAGTTATATTTGGCATAGAAGAATACAACAGCTTTCAGCAGAACACATATTTTAACTTTAACATGTATTTACAGCACAAATATCTTACAAAAGAGTGTCTATAAACAGGGGAAATGGAAAGGCAAGGCAAGCTAGTTGAAGGCAGCTATATTTACTTTGTATATAGCACATCTCAGCAACAACGCAATTCAAAGTACTTTACATAAAACAAAGAGTAAAAAAAAACATTAAAAACATTCATTAAAGACAATATATATAATAATATATAATACAATAAATACAACAATATAAGTTACAGTGCAGTGTAACAAATAAATACTTGATTTAAAACAAAGGCAGCATCAAAAAGAAAAGTCTTTAGCCTTGATTTAAAAGAACTGAGAGTTGCAGCGGACCTGCCGTTTTCTGGAGGTTTGTTCCAGATACATGATGCAAAAAACCTTAAAGCTGCGACTCCATGTTTAGTTCTGACTCTGGTGACAGAAAGCAGAGCTGACCCAGACGACCTGAGAGATCTGGATGGTTCATGATGTAGCAGCAGGTCAGGAATGTATTTTGGGCCTAAACCATTCGGTGCTTTATAAACCAACAGTAGTGTTTTAAAATAAATTATTTGAGACACAGGAAGCCAGTGTGAAGACCTCAGAACTGGAGTGATGAATTTTTTGTTCTTAGTGAGGGCTCAAGCAGCGTTTTTAAAGCTGCAGCTGTCTAATGGATTTTTTATTTATTATAGTAGTCAAGTCTACTGAATATAAAGGCATGGACAGGTTTTTCCAAATCCTGCTGAGACATAAGTTCTTAACCATTGATGTAGTCTAAGGATGGTAGTAGGCTGACTTTGTAATTGTCTTAATGTGGCTATTGCAATTTAGTCAATGACAACACCAAGATTTCTGGCTTAGTCAGTTTTTCTTAAACATTGCCCATTACAGATTGAAGCTGAGCGTCGACTTTTCATCATTCTTCATTTTTGTCAGTTTTGTCTTTAATTCTGGCAAATCCAATTGTTAATCTGTTCAATGCACATACTCAGTGTTTGCACTGGACCATAGTCTCCTAGTGATATGGTTATGTAAATATGTGTCTTATTTTGTTGTTTTCCATCATCCGAGCTAGTGGAAACATGTAAATGTCAAACAGAAGAGGCCTATGAATGAAGCCTTGGGGAACTCTGCATGTCATTTTTGTCTCCTCAGATGTGTAATTACCTGTAGACACGAAGTAGTCCCTGTTCTTCAAGTAGGATTTAAACCAGTTTAGTGATGTGCCAGAAAGTCCAACCCAGTTTTCCAATAGGTCTATTATTATTTTGGGGTCAAATGCAGCACTGAGATCATGTAATACGAAGACTGAAATTCTGCCACTGTCTGTATTTCAGTGGTGTAGTTGAAGACGGCAGTCTCAGTGATATGGTGTGGTCGAAAAACCTGACTGGAAGACATTAAAACTGTTTAGTGACGAGAAAAGGTTGAAAAACAACTTCTTCAATATTAAAACATTTTAATAGAATAGAAGAGAGAGTATAACTGAATATCAGTGCATATTTGAATATATATTTGAATAATATTTGAACAGTGAATATTGTTTTAAATTTGTAAATTTGTTTGTTGTACATTTGTTCTTATATATATATATTTTAGAGCTATCAGCGTTAACGCGTTAATCGCGATGCGATTAAGGGCCGACGCGATGCGCTACATTTTTTTTAATCGCATTAATCGCATGCCGGCATTTATTAATTTATTTTACACTTCACTCGGCTTTGCGTCGTGCCTAACAGGCTACTATTTTGACCCTTTGCAGCACCGTTACTTATCATCAAGCTGCCACTTCCTTCTAACACATCCTGCTGCTGCAGGCTGCAGGCATGATGGAGAAAGACAGCAGCAACACAATCTGAATGGCGCTTTTTATTTTCCAAAACTCCCGGACGGCTCGTATACAAGTCGAAAGCCATATGCACGTTGTGTAAAGCTGAATTAAAATATCACCGAAACACGTCAAGCTTGAGCTACCACCTACGGAGCTAAACATAGTAGTACAGTTAACATGATGCTGCCCGCTAGCATGCTGGAGAGTGCTACTTGCCGACTTGTGAATGAAACCAAATCCCAAAAAATTACTACAGCTCTTGCGAAATGGGTGGCAACTAACTGCAGACCTGTCAGCATCGTAGAAGACTCGGGTCTTAAAGACGTACTATGGTTGGCATGTTCTGACCTGTCTCGTTGCCGTCGAGGGAGACAGTAGTTTCACCATACACAGCCTGTACGACACAGAGAAAGCAGCCACACTGGAACAGCTGCAAGGTGCTGCAAACGCTGTCTCATTGTGATCACTGGACGTCAGTGAGTAATCATTGATTAAAACATTATTTAGGAGTTACTAAACACTATATTGACTCTAGTAAGGATAGGGATTTTTAGTTTTTTTAGTTAGGTACTTGGAGCAATTGTGCAATAATGACAGATTCACACATTTTTCTTTTGTTTACAGTAAATAAATAATTACAAATCTTAAAATCAAGTTCATAAAGTAACTTTCTTTGCATTCATTTGATTCCCAATCAAGATGCACTGGTAAAAATTGCTTTCGATTGTTAATATGTACTTAAACACTGTTCTGAAATGCAAAATAATAGAATTTTAATCATGTGATAAATATGCGATTAATTGTGATTAACTATAGAAATTCAGCGATTAATCGCGATTAAAAATTGTAATCGTTTGACAGCCCTAATATATTTATATTCTGTTCCTAATATATATGTTGTCTGAATAATATATGTTGTTTGTATATCTGGAGTTTGTAACAATAATAATTTCCCCCTGGGATTATTAGTTAAGTATTTCTGATTCTGATTCTGAATACAATTTCACTGGAAAAATTTTCAGAAGGATATACTGCGTTTCCCAATTTTTGTTCTTAGCCTAAGATAGGCATTAATCTTTCCATTGGACATATCCATTATGTCCAGCACTGAATCAGTATGGCTGATCTTGCTTGGTGTCCCTGAGCTCCTCAATATAGTTGATGTACTTGATAATCTGTCACTCTTTTGTGAGTGTGTATTCTTTCCAGGGATATCTATATCTATCTCTGTCACAGAATCAAGATTTGGACTGGGGATGACATGCCATTTTCTTAAAATCTTCTCTATTGTGTCTGTCTTTGACCCCCAAAGTGCTTCATAGCACTTGGGTAAAAAATGGCAGAAGATGATGCCATAGCTGGACACTAGAATGGCTGAAGCCTGCACAGGAGTGCCATTTTCACTGTTGGTGATATAGACTGGGATGAAACACACCCACACAAACAAGTACATTAGCATGCTAAAGATTATGTAGCCTGTTTCACTGAACTCATGTGGAACCTTCCTGCCTTTGATGGCCAAGAGGAAGCAAATCAATGATAACAGAGCTATGTAGCTCAACATAATGCCAAAACCTATATATGTGTTACCTTCATCACAGTGGATTAGTATTGTCATGCTTTGTGGAGGTGGAGGTGTTTCATCAATATCAGGAGAATCAAAGATCAGCCAGAGAAGACAGATGATCCCCTGGAGAGTAGTTATGATGATGACAATTGCAGGTGGATGGTAAAGTTTGTGTAGTTGCCGACTTGTCAGCTGACCAAAGGGAAGGAAAGCAAGGAAAGTACGATAGGCCTTGACTAGGATGCAGGACACACACAGGGTGAAGCCCATAGCATACATTACCTGGCGGGCACGGCAGAAATGTACACTTGGCTTGCCCATGAAGCATATGACACTTGCAAAGCTCACTGATAGACCAGCCATCATCACACAGGACAATCTCACCTCAGCTCTTTTCATAGGTGGGGAATCTCTGTACACTAAAAAGATAATGAAGGTAACCAACAAGAGCAAGATACCAAAGGCTGCTGCAGCCATCATGACGATTGGGTGAGGATCGCTCCATTTCATGTAAGACTCTGTTCTTGGCTTGCACTCACTCCAATTCTTGAGAGACCAGGTTCCATTGGGACAGGTTTTGCAGTTTTGAAGATCTGTTAGAGAAAATGGTGATGTACAGATTAGGTAAAATAAGCCCATTCTGGTTTATTTAGGTCTACAGCAGGCCGCCAAATCTGGAATCTGAAGTTCACAGAGATGGAAATAAAATCCCTTTGTAATTATCTTAAAAGCCCAAATGACACCTGTAAGGGCTCCAGTGTCGTACATTGGTTTCAGTGGCTTTTTTTTTTTTAAGATTATTTTTTATGTGCATTTCCGCCTTTAATGATAGCAACTAAGTGATAGATTAATGATAGACAACTAAGACATGAAAGGGGAAGACATGATGCAGGAAACCGTCACAGGTCAGACTCGAACCTGCGTCGAGAAATAAACCGTCGGTGTGATCTGTTGTTGTTATCACTTTAAGATAATTAAACTTAACTAACCTAACTAAATAGAAGCTGTTTAGGCAGGCTAACGCGCTAGCATTACGTGGGTAATAGTTAGGTAGCTCTACCTTATGAGTGATTTAATATGTGCCAGCTTGTGATACATTAAATATCGAACGAACCTTAGAAGTGTGTTCCCCTTGTTAACACAATGACTCAAACCAGAAATAACACAAAGCCTATAGAAGCCTACCGCACAACAAGAAATAACCATTTTATTATATGAGCGAACACGAACACGTACGCATTTGACTTGCCGTCCGTCCACAGCATAGCTCTTCCGCCGTCTGCATGGCGTTCATAATTTGCGCGTGACGTCACGTGCACAGGGTCTATAAAGGTGCTGGTTGACAAGTAGCTAATACTAATGCTTTAGCCAGCTAGCACACCCCTGTCTGTCTGCCTCACTCTCCCGGTGCTGCAAGGCTTCAGACGGGATGAGAGCTGACATCAGACTCGAACCTGCATCGAGAAATAAACCTCTACTAGGGCTGTAGCAATACACCAAATCCATGATGCGGTTCGTATCACGATTTTTGACCCCCGATTCTATACAAACCTCAATTCTTCTTTTTTTTTGGGGGGGGGGGAATTATATTCTGTAAACGTGATACAACTTTTTTTTCTGCCACATGGCATCGTTTAGTCATTGATTACATGCCCCTTTGCAACACAGTAATACAATAGAGACCTTATTTATTGATATTGATTAATTTCAATATCTATCGATCCAACACCAAAGATTCTTTTGTATCTTAAAATAATGTTTCCAAAAATGAGACATAAGTATAATGGTAATGGTACTGGTAATGGACAATTCCGCTTCCAACCTGTAGGGGGAATGAAGAGGAAAAGTGCTTTGGTGCCTACTATAGACCCTTTGCAAACATGTGACCACGACCACGTGACCACGCCATGACGTACGGCAGAATCACCGGAAGCACAAGCTAAACAGTGTAGTAGACGAGCGGAAAGTTTCATTTGTTTCAATCAGTTTAAAATAAATAACACTAAATAAACTTTTATAATTGTACTATCTTCTGAAAGCTTTTAAACACATCGAGGATTATGGTGTTTCATAACACCGAGCCAGTTAGCTGCCCTCTGAGCCAAGCCAACTACTGTATAACACAGCTTTGACTCACACAACAGATCACGATCAAACTATAAATGTGAATAACTTGTACTAACATTTGAATTTCCCTTTCGTATTAAAGGCAACCTCTGAGCAGGCTAATGTATTTCAACAGCTGACTTTGGGTATAAATAACACAAGTTATCTTGGAAGCTAACGTTAGCTAGCAATCACCTGTTGAGCTCCATGCAAAGTCTGCAGCCAGCAGCAAAGACAAACTCCCAAAAGAGCCACATAAAGTGAAACTGAAGGGAAGTTGTGAAACATTCAAATACGAAGACAAACTGTCTGTCTGCCTCACTCTCCCAGAGCTGCAAGGCTTCAGACGGGATGAGAGTTCACAACAGCCCCAGGGACACATCCACAGTCAGCCCCCAGCCAGCTAGCAGCCAGCCAGCAATCCAAACCCGGTCAGCACTTAACTCCGGTGCTAAGGATGCTAACGGCAATTTACTGAACCGTCGGGAAACAGACCCAGGCCCGCACCCGAGTCAGAACAGCGGCCATACCTCCGTTAGCATTACCGGTTCGGTCCTTGGTTTTTTTTGCCCCCAACGTCTCCTCCCAGGCAGCGCGGCAATGGTTATGTTTAGGGTTAAGGTTAGGGTTAGCTGCCTGGAAGGCGCCGTTGGAGGCAAAAAACACCATCGAGCTACCGGTTCTCCTCCTTGCCAAATTCCACCCCCCCTCACGTTTAGCCATCTTTACAGTTACGTCTTTACAGCTGAATTTACCCGACAAAAGGGGTTAAGGCACCAAAACGACTAATACTAATAGTAATTTAATCCGCCTTTAATGATAGGACAACTCAGACGTGAAAGGGGAAGACGTGATGCAGGAAACCGTCACAGGTCAGACTCGAACCTGCATCGAGAAATAAACCTCTACTAGGGCTGTAACGATACACCAAACCCACTATTCGGTTCGTATCACGATTTTTGACCCACAATTCTATACAAAACTCAATTCTTTTTTTTGGGGGGTGTGGGGGGGGAGGAGTTATACTCTGTAAACGTGATACAACTTTTTTTTGGTGGGGCCCCAACCATTTCAAAAGATAGGCTACATACCAAAACTGCAATACCCTGTATCTCACTCTGTTAACATGTCAACAACATGGCTCCACAAAACACTCAAAGGGGGAGAGAGAGACAGAGAGAGAGAGAGAGAGAGAGAGAGAGAGAGAGAGTGAGAGTGTGTGTGTGTGTGTGTGTGTGTGTGTGTGTGTGCGCGTGCGTGTGTGAGGAGCGTACCTTGTGTAGTTGCATTCCCCTTTCTCTCTCTCTCTCACACACATGTAAAATTACTACTGTCACAAACCTAAATTAAGAGTGAACTAGAAAATGCATTTCCTGCGGAAAATGCGTGGGAATGCTGAATAGCTGAATTGCTAAAGCTAAACTGGTTGAATAGCTTAAATCAGTAAGAAGAAGTTGAAGTAGTGAGAATAGTTGAAAAAGTGGAAATCGTTTTAATACGTATGAATTTCATTAAAAAGTTAAAAGCTTATGCTAAACTGAACTGTTGGCTTCAAAAGTTGAATGACAAAAGACGTAGAACATTGTGAGGTCTGAGTATATTTTCTAACCGATAATCACTCACTAATGCAGAAATATGAAACAAATAGTACGAAAAATCTTAAAGCTCAAATGCACTACACTGCTAAAAAATCAGGAAAATTGTTAGAGTTGGAAGCTAAACTACATTACCCAAGTGAAGAGCTAAAATACAGTGTTAGAAAAGCTTGAAGCTGAACTGTAATACTGTCAAAGATGAAAGTTGAAATGAATTACCTAAAACGGCTGAAAGAAGAAATACTTTGTATTATTATCAGACACTGCATAGAACGAAAAAGCATCAATCTAGCTGATATGAGATGTGAAATATATTAAGTAATAAGAATGGGGCTGAAAAAAAGGAAAGAGAGGACAGAGAGAAGGAGAGAAGAGAGGAGAGCCAAAATAAAACATGAATAGCTGAATTGTTAAAGCTAAACTGGTTGAATAGCTTAAATCCGTAAGAATAAGTTGAAGTAGTGAGAATAGTTGAAAAAGTGAAATGACATCTTGATCAGGGACACATTGACTGATGTACCCCAGTGGGATTCAAACCAGGATCTCCCATGCCAAAGGTATGTGCCCTATCCACTACACTATCATCTGTATAGATCATGGATGTTCCTTTAGCACTTATAAAGCCTGTCTTTGATCATTAATCACCACACCTGCTAATGAGTGCGAGACAGTGTGAGAGAACCGTAGGTTCTTTATCTAGAACTGTAGGTGAAATTATGGAGGGGCTGAAAATTTTGGGAGCGGAAGAAAATTTGAAGGATTTGAAGCATGATCTCATTGACTTCAATGTTAAAAAAAAGTGTTAAAAAGCTTAATATTTTAAAAAGTATAAATAGTAGAAAAAACGTTGAAGAAGTCCCGTCATTAGCTGAAAGAGTTGAACATTTTAAAAGTTGAATGGTTTTAATACCTCAACCTATGCAGAAGTTACGGAGAGCCAAAAAACGTACGGAAGAGGGAATAAAAACAAGAAACAGAAACAGACAAACAGACAGACCGAGACAGAGAGAAACAAACAGAGAGACATGGACAGACAGAGAGAGACAGGGAGAAACAGAAACAGACAGAGACAGACAGACAGAGAGAAACAAACAGACAGACAGAGAGAGAAAGAGACTGGGAGAAACAGAGACAGACAGAGACAGACAGAGAAAGACAGAGTGAGAGAGAGAGAGAGAGACAGACAGAGAGAGACAGAGACAGACAGCGACAGACAGAGAGAAACAAACAGACAGAGAGAAACAGAAACAGACAGACAGAGAGACAGAGATGGACAGAGAGACAGAGAGAGACAGACAGACAGACAGACAGACAGAGAGACAGAGACAGACAGCGACAGACAGAGAGAAACAAACAAACAGACAGAGAGACAGAGACAGACAGACAGAGAGAAACAGAAACAGACAGACAGAGACAGGGAGAAACAGAGACAGAGAGACAGAGACGGACAGAGAGACAGAGAGAGACAGAGACAGACAGAGAGAGACATAGACAGACAGAGAGAGACAGAGACAAACAGAGAGACAGACAGAGAGAGACAGAGACAGTCAGACAGAAGTGGAACACTAAAGATGTAGACTAATGTTCATATTACTGCCTGTGGTATTCAATTCAACTGTCTGTGAAAGGGTTGTCATGGTAATGTATGACCAGTGAAAACACCCTTTGAAGTCTGTGATGAGATCTCTTTGATCTTTAATCAGGTTAACGACCGTGTCACCTGCTGAAACTGTCACCTGTGCCCCACTGGAGCTATTCAAAGACGCAGAGCAAGCTCTCAAATAAAGCCTCAGACTGCTAAAACGATAAGTGCTATCGGTGAAATGATGTAATCGTGACCACCACAAGGCCTTTGTGAACATATTCATGTAAAATTTATGTTGATAAACTTAAAAATGTGGGCATATCAGCGATTTAAAAAAGTGGTTCGCTCTGCGTTTCGCTGGGAAATGTGGAGGACATTTAACATAGCAGCGAATGGAAGGAGATGTGGAACTCTTGTCATTTGGAAGCTCATCGAGCCAAAAGTAATAGTAATATCACAAAACTGAGTACATTGGCTGAAACTAGACAAAAATACCTACGTTTTGATGTATAAATTGTGTATGAAAAGTAGATATTGTGGGCGTGAGAGCAATTTATAGAGAGGGGACAAAGATATTTTTTCTAAGCTGCTGCACTCTAACAATGACATCATCCACTCTGGCAGACGCCACACACACTCACTAGAAACGCAGAAAAATCCTGAAATGATCACTAAACTTAAACAGCTTTTTCACAAAAACCGTAATAGATATCAAACTGAAAAGCCATAGCCGGATTGCTGAATATTTTGTGAACATTTTAAAGTTTGTTTTGCTTCTGTAGGTGAAAGTATGAAGGAGCTGAAAATTTTGGGAGCGGAAGAAGATTTGCAGGATTTGAAGCATGCTCTCATTGACTTCAATGTTAAAAAAAAGTCATAAAAAGCTTAATATTTGAAAAAGTATAAATAGTAGAAAAAAAGTTGAAGAAGTCCCATCATTAGCTGAAAGAGCTGAACATTTTACAAGTTGAATGGTTTTAATAGCTGAACGTATGCAGAAGTTACAGAGAGCCAAAAAACGTACGGAATAAGAATAAATAAAGAACAGGATAACAATAGTTGGAATGCTGCTGAACAGCATTCCCACTAATAATAAGATATGAGAAAAAATAAAGAACCGGATACCAATAGTTGGAATGCTGCTGAACAGCATTCCCACTAATAAGATATAAGAATAAGAAAAATAAAGAACAGAATAACAATAGTTGGAATGCTGCTGAACAGCATTCCCACTAACTAGAAAATGCATTTCCTGCGGGAAATGCGTGGGAATGCTGAATAGCTGAATTGCTAAAGCTAAACTGGTTGAATAGCTTAAATCAGTAAGAAGAAGTTAAAGTAGTGAGAATAGTTTAAAAAGTGGAAATCGTTTTAATACATATGAATTTCATTAAAAAGTTAAAAGCTTATGCTAAACTGAACTGTTGGCTTCAAAAGTTGAATAATGAAAAAAGACGTAGAACATTGTGAGGTCTGAGTATATTTTCTAACCGATAATCACTCACAAATACAGAAATATGAAACAAATAGTACGAAAAATCTTAAAGCTCAAATGCACTACACTGCTAAAAAATCAGGAAAATTGTTAGAGTTGGAAGCTAAACTGCATTACCTAAGTGAAAGTGAAAACCCCATTTGAAGTCTGTGATGAGATCTCTTTGATCTTTAATCAGGTTAACGACCGTGTCACCTGCTGAAACTGTCACCTGTGCCCCACTGGAGCTATTCAAAGACACAGAGCAAGCTCTCAAATAAAGCCTCAGACTGCTAAACCGATAAGGGCTATCGGTGAAATGATGTAATCGTGACCACCACAAGGCCTTTGTGAACGTATTCATGTAAAATTTATGTTGATAAACTTAAAAATGTAGGCATATCAGCGATTTAAAAAAGTGGTTCGCTCTGTGTTTCGCTGGGAAATGTGGAGGACATTTAACATGGCCGTGAATGGAGGGAGATGTGGAGATCTTGTCATTTGGAAGCTCATCAAGCCAAAAGTATAAGGCATATCGCAAAACTGAGCACATTGGCTGAAACTAGACAAAAATACCTACGTTTTGATGTATGACAAGTAGATATTGTGGGCGTGAGAGCAATTTATAGAGAGGGGACAAAGATATTTTTTCTAAGGTGCTGCACTCTAGCGATGACATCATCCACTCTGCCAGACGCCACACACACTCACTAGAAACGCAGAAAAATCCTGAAATGATCACTAAACTTAAACAGCTTTTTCACAACAACTGTAAAAGATATCAAACTGAAAAGCCATAGCCTAATACCTGAATATTTTGTGAACATTTTAAAGTTTGTTTGGCGTCTGTACGTGAAAGTATGAAGGAGCTGAAAATTTTGGGAGCGGAAGAAGATTTTAAGGATTTGAAGCATGCTCTCATTGACTTCAATGTTAAAAAAAAAGTCATAAAAAGCTTAATATTTTAAAAAGTATAAATAGTAGAAAAAAAGTTAAAGAAGTCCCATCATTAGCTGAAAGAGCTGAACATTTTAAAAGTTGAATGGTTTTAATAGCTGAACGTATGCAGAAGTTACAGAGAGCCAAAAAACGTACGGAAGAGGGAATAAAAAGAAAAACTAGAAAATGCATTTCCTGCGGAAAATGCGTGGGAATGCTGAATAGCTGAATTGCTAAAGTTAAACTGGTTGAATAGCTTAAATCAGTGAGAAGAAGTTGAAGTAGTGAGAATAGTTGAAAAAGTGGAAATCTTTTTAATACGTATGAATTTCATTAAAAAGTTAAAAGCTTATGCTAAACTGAACTGTTGGCTTCAAAAGTTGAATAATGACAAAATAAGTAAAACATTGTGAGGTCTGAGTTTATTTTCTAACTGATAATCACTCACAAATGCAGAAATATGAAACAATAGTACGAAAAATCTTAAAGCTCAAATGCACTACACTGCTAAAAAATCAGGAAAATTGTTAGAGTTGGAAGCTAAACTGCATTACCCAAGTGAAGAGCTAAAATACATTGTTAGAAAAGCTTGAAGCTGAACTGTAATACTGTCAAAGATAAAGGTTTAAATGAATTACCTTAAACGGCTGAAAGAAGAAATACTTTGTATTATTATCAGACACTGCATACAACGAAAAAGCATCAATTTAGCTGATATGAGATGTGAAATATCAGGTGAAAAGAATGGGGCTGAACAAAAGGAAAGAGAGGACAGAGAGAAGGAGAGAAGAGAGGAGAGAAAGAGAAAGAGAGGAGAGGAAAAAGAGAGAGCCAAAATAAAACATGAATAGCTGAATTGTTAAAGCTAAACTGGTTGAATAGCTTAAATCAGTAAGAAGAAGGTGAAGTAGTGACAATAGTTGAAAAAGTGGAAATCAGTAGAATGAGTATGAATTTCATTAAAAAGTTGAATAACACCACTAATGTATAAAGTAATTTATATGTTATATAATATTTTATCTGAAATTATGAATCAGTATGGAAAACTTACAAATGCTGTGAGAAACATTGATGAAAATGCAGAAATATGGAACAAATTGTTTGTTCTAAACTGCTGAAAAACTTGTAAGTTGGGAGCTGAACTGCACATAAGTTAAGAGCTAAAATACATTTTAGAAAAGCTGGAAGCTAAACCGTAATACTGTCAAAAGTGGACGTTTCAATGAATTGACTAAGAAGACTTATTATCAGCCATATCCATTGCATAGAACAAACAAGCAGAAAGAGAGAGAGAGAGGAAAAAGAGAGGAAAGATAAAAGGAGAGGAAAAAAGAGAAAAGGAATCAACTTTCAATAGCATATATGTCAGTGGTAACACACCTTTGGAGCAAGTATGGGTTAAGTGTTTACTTCAGGGACACATTGATTGATGTACCTCAGTGTGTGTCTATATGTGTGTGTGTGTGTGTGTATGTATGTGTGTGTGTGTGTGTGTGTGTGTGTGTGTGCGTATGTGTTGGTGTGTGTTGGTGTGTGTCTGTGTGTGTGTGTGTGTATGTGTCTGTGTGTGTGTATATGTGTTTGTGTGTGTATGTGGGTGTGTGTGTGTGTCTGCATATGTGTGTGTGCGTGTGTGTTTGTGTGTGTATGAGTGTGTGTGTGTGTGTGTGTGTATGTGTTTCTGTGTCTGCATGTGTGTGTGTGTGTGTGTTTGTGTGTGTGTGTGTGTGTGTGTGTGTGCATATGTGTCTGCGTGTGTGTATATATGTGTGCATGTGTGTCTGTGTGTGTGTGTGTGTGTGTGTGTATGTGTTTGTGTGTGTGTGTGTCTGCATGTGTGTGTTTGTGTGTGCGTGTGTGTGTCTGCGTGTGTGTATATGTGTGTGTGTGTGTGTGTGCATGTGTGTCTGTGTGTGTGTGTATGTGTGTCTGTGTGTGCGTGTCTGTGTGTGTGTTTGCGTGTGTGTTTTTGTGTGTCTGTTGTGTCTGTGTGTGTGTGTGTGTGTCTGTGTGCGTGTGTGTGTGTGTGTGTGTGTCTGTGTGTGTGTGTCTGTGTGTGTGTTTGTGTGTGTGTGTGTGTGTGTGTCTGTGTCTGTGTGTGTGTGTGTGTGTGTGTTTGTGTGTGTGTGTGTGTGTGTCTGTGTGTCTGTTTGTCTGTGTGTGTGTGTGTGTCTGCGTATGTGTGTTGGTGTGTGTGTGTGTGTGTGTGTGTGTGTGTGTGTGTCTGTGCTCTTACCAACCTATCCAACTGTGGACTTCGGCATCGTTACACATCCACCAACAGGGGACGTCTCGACTTGAAAAATGTCCCCTGTTGGAAATGCTTTAAATCATGATAAAATGATGTCTAAAACCATCTGGTGATTTTTTTTTAATTTTAGCCAAGTGGGGACATTTATGTTTGTGAGTGTTAAAGCCATACTCGGCACTGCCCCTGCTGGTTGGAGCAGGGATTTTTACCACTTATTCACACACGCCGTTTTCAACACTCCTCCAAGGTGTGAATGGCTTGCAGCCCCAGACAGCCTGTCAGACTGTAGAGGGTCTCTAAACAGGCCACTTAAAAAAATAAACTAGTTTCTAGAAACATAATGTTTTTGTAACAAAACATAAAGGCACAACTTTAGTGGATGTTTAGAAGTTTCAAGTTTCTCATTTTAATAATATCAAATGCTACAGAGAAGGCAAGAGAGTAGTATTTTAGAATCTAAAAAAGGAAGAAAAATAGAAAAATAACCACGACAAAATTAGAATTGAAATGGTCATCATGAAAATCTTTTTTTTTTTTTTATTAATCACCCAAGCTGATTTAAGATCAGTAAGGACTAGACCTTTTCAATGTAATTGTTTACACAATCTACACTACTGTATGGAACAGAAGTAGCATTTATGAAAAATAATTGACCCATGCAGGTTCTGTTTTAGAGCACAAACTTAAAACACCATTGCAAGAACAAAGTTAAAACACCATTGTAAGATAACGTTTTCTTTTTTCAACTATCCTACACTTAAAACCTATATTAACACACTCACTAACCCTAAGTACATGTCTAATTCCTGTAATAATTCATTATATGTTTTTAATGCATGCATCAATGGACATTTCTTTTGTGCACATTTCTTATAGTTATATTTCTGACAATCTCAATGTACCGTCTTCATAAAGTCCTTGAATTTCATCATTTCAGGACAGGGGAATGTTAGTCTAAATGTTGTATGACAATCTGGCTATTTCACATTAGCAACCCTAAAGCTCAAGGTGTAAAGGCCTAACGACCATCATTACATGTCACTTAGCTCACGCTTTTATCCAAAGCGACTTACAATTGCTATATGTCAGAGGTTGCATGCCTCTGGAGCAACTATGGGTTAAGTGTCTTGCTCAGGGACACATTGGTTGATGTATCGCAGTGGGAATTGAACCCAGGTCTCCCACACCAAAGGCATGTGTCATATGCACTGCGCCATCACCACCCATCTGATACTGGTAACCCTCCCCCACACAGATAAGGCCTTTCAATCTCATTTATAAATGAAGTAACATGTATGAAAAAGAAATAAGCACAATTCATAATACTGATAAAAAAAGATAATCTCAGTATGTACATTATAATATTAACACATTATAGATAAGCGTATTTATAGAACAAATGAAACATTAATAACTTTGATTAGGAATTACATACTAATGTGTAAGTATGTCGGACAGTTTTTTTTTTTTTAACTTTATGTTGCAATGGTGTTTTAAGTTTGTGCGCTAAAACAGGTTGTCCCCACTTGGCCTCTATTAAATGACAGAAGTCCCCTGTTGACTAGTGTGCTGAGACACTAACACTCCTGCATGAGTCCATACTGTACATTAGTTCAGTAAAAGACAGTATCAGTGTCAGGAGTAATATGACAAGTTTGATAGATAAGATTTAGTTAAGTTTCATAAGGTTTTTCTCATTTGTAAATGTTTAGATAACATTTTCTTTTTCCAACTATCCTACACTTAAAACCTATATTAACACACTCACTAACCGTAAGTACATGTCTAAGTCATTATATGTTTAAATGCATGCATCAATAGAAATGGTCATCAGTAAGATCATTTCTTTTTTTGTTTTAATCAATCACCCAAGCTGATTTGAGATCAGAAAGGACTAGACCTTTTCAATGTAATTGTTTACACAAGCTACACTACTGTATGGAACAGAAGTAACATGTATGAAAAAGAAATAAGCACAATTCATAATACTGATAAAAAAGATAATCTCAACCAAATAATGATAATAATTCTTGTAACCCTTGACAGCTTCTAAATCCCTGCTTTGTAATTGATATAATACTTTAGAAATGGGGAATCCATCATTCATGAAGTATGAACATTATAATATTAACACATTATAGATAATCGTATTAAAGAACAAATGAAACATTAATAACTTTGATTAGGAATTACATACTAATGTGTAAGTATGTCGGACAGTTGAAAAAAGAAATTTATGTTGCATTGGTGTTTTAAGTTTGTGCGCTAAAACAGGTTGTCCCCACTTGGACTCTATTAAATGACAGAAGTCCCCTGTTGACTAGTGTGCTGAGACACTAACACTCCTGCATGAGTCCATACTGTACATTAGTTCAGTAAAAGACAGTATCAGTGTCAGGAGTAATATGACAAGTTTGATAGATAAGATTTAGTTAAGTTTCATAAGGTTTTTCTCGTTTGTAAATGTTTCTTGCTCTGTCTCTGCAGAGGAAGATCAGTACTTTACCAGACAGTCTGTTACTGAACTAATGTACAGTATGGAGACATGCAGGAGTGTGAGTGTCTCTGCACACTAGTCAACAGGGGACTTAAGTCATTCAGTACAGTCCAAGTGGGGACAATTTGTTCTGTTTTTAGAGGTGTGTGTATTGTTGTTCAAATAAAGATGGGGCTATTGAAACACAAATGTGCAGTTCCCTCATAACTATGTGAAAAGATCATCAGACCATCTCAAAGTGCTTACAGCTATTGTTGTGGATAAAGGCTGGGAGCCCAGGTATATCTGGCTTTACATATGTTAATCACAGTTGAATAACATGAATGGTGATTCAATGCAGGTGGACCAGACAGATATGCTTCTTCATTTCACTAAGGTTTACAAGCAGTGGAATACTCACTGGAACACATTATTATTAACATTATTAAGTGGTTATAATTTAATTTTAGCTTTTACCACTATGTCTGAAATATACAATAACCCTCATTTACGAAACAAACCTACGACAGAAAACAAGCGTAAAACTGGCGTGAGGTCATTTCAATGCAAAGTTCTGCATTTATCAACATGGACGTGAGTGGAGGCTACGATCAAATCTCATGTCAAGTTTAAACTTTATAAGTCACTATATGTATTTGACACTTATTTACATTGTACATAAAAAACTAACAAATTATATGCTTGAATGATGTGAGGCAGGGGCCTGTTTCACAAAAGCAGAATATATAAATCCAGGATAACTGGTAAAGCGAGGCTTGACCTAGTCTAATCTGTGCATCCTGTCTTGGTACGTTTCACGAAGGCCAAGCCAGGCTGAGGAGGAGCGACTAGGTCGAGCCAGGTTGAGGAGGAGCGACTAAGTTGAGCCAGGCTGAAGTAATTTGGATAGATGCGCGTTCACGGCTTTCCTTAACAGACTGCAAGGTCGATAACAGATTTATTGATGCTAAAATGGAGATATACACATTGTTCATACTTTACACAGAGTGAGCAGCAGCATAATCCCTTTTCTTGGTTTTGTGAAACAGGCCCCAGGGCTTTACTATTAACCTACTCAGTGGCATACAGATTTTATAAAACTGGCTCCACATTAATGAACATAGCATTACAATGCTCATTGGTGCATTGTGATAAAAAAACACATTCTATTATATTTTTTAAAATATAACCCTTTAAAAGGAGCCATTCTGCATAATCAGTAGACAACTCAAACTTTTGATACTTAAAGTGCATTGTGATGATAAAAATTCTGTACCAGTCAGTAACATTTCGAATTCAGGACTTTTGTATTCCAAAAATAAAATGCATTCCACCACTGGTCAACATAGACTCTCACTCTTCTTCTCTGTTACTGTTGTGCACAGTGGCAGCAAAAAGTGCTGCTAAGATGTGAGTGACTTGGAGGGGGGGGGAGGTGTGAATATGCGCCACTAGATCTGGTCATGAAATGTCTGTGAGGGGTTTTCTGTAGCTGAGGGAGGTAGTTAGGGCTTTTCACTTTCTACACATCTCATAGCCAAGATGTTCTAGTCAAAGAAGACTGACACTCAGACATGGCAAAATAATTGCATGTGTGTGTCTTTTAGTACACCACATAAAAATTGTTTGTGTTAAACGCCTTTTAAAATATCATTGAATTATTTTAAAACCACATGAATTTCCCCTTGCGGGATAATAAGTTCACTTTGACCTTTGACTTCTTTAAGTTGATTGTGTGTGACATGGTCTTTAAAGCAGTAGAGCTTTTTGCTCTCAGTGGCTCTGTATGTCTGACTAATTGACCCTACCTGCAGTAGGAAATGGACAGAATGGAACAGAGTGAAAGAGGTCGACTCCAGATCTAATCTTACCCAACTGCCCACTTTCCTTATTAATTGGTTGTTCATCTATCTTTATCTGATTGGCCAGACACATACCCAGCTGCAACAAAAAAGTAATAAGAAAGTAAATGCAAACAAAATGTCACTATTTAGATGGAGAATGTATTTAAAAATGCAAATATTCTATTTCAAAAGAGCGTACAGTGGTTATTCCATAATGTTTGACCATATTATTTGACTACTCACAAGCATAATACTTACAAAAATAAATCATTGTGTCTATGTTAATGCATGAGTTGTAACTGCATGTCTTAAGTTAATGAATGAATATAATGAATATATGAATATAATTCCTCATTTTATTTGATCGAACACAGTGACCAAAGGGTTTCAGGTTAAACATTTGGACATTAGTAGGAACGAAAGGGTTGTTGTACATGTCAGACATCTTAAACTTAAACACCTATTTTTCTTTCTTCATTTTCCTAAGTGAGAATTCCACTGCTTGTAAACCTTAGTGAAATGAAGAAGGATATCTGTCTGGTCCACCTGCATTGAATCACCATTCATGTTATTGAACTGTGATTAACATATGTTAAGCCAGATGTACCTGGGGTCACCCTTTTTCCACAACAATAGCTGTAAGCACTTAGTAAAATCACTGTCCAGTTAGCTGGTGGGGTACCATGGTAAGCCAATCAGAGGCAAAGTATGGCGGGTCATGCATTTGCCAACCAATGAAAAGAAACATCGCGGCCAGGATTGTATATATATTCTAGCCTGTTCAAGGTTCTTTTCTACCTTTGGCTTTCGTTGACTTTGCAAAAGTAAAGTGAGAGGTAAGTTCCAAATTTTTACAAATTCTTCTTGCATGGATAAATCAAGTCAGTCTGTTGGTAAAACTATGTTGTAAAAATACTGATAGCTGAATATTATTTTATAAAGTCATTCAAGTTATCATGCCTTTCATCACTATCACTTTACATTGTCTTGTTATAGGTCATATAATTAATCGTGTTTTTCCCCTTAAATATTTCACAGAAAAATGAGACCAAAAAGGGTTTGCCCTGAAAAGGACGCCTTGCACTTATTGCTTCTGGGAAAGATAAAGACATATTTCAGAAAAAAACTCATCAGTGAGGAGAAAGGTATGTTAATACATTACAATATACAATTCTCTTTTCAATACTGCATGCAGGCACAAGGTTTTTGGTATTTGGTACTAATCTTCTCATTTGAACTAACAGCAGGAAAGTCATTTTAAGCAGGACAGTTTGAGTTATGTGCAATTATATATTAAGCATTTTCACTTTCTGTAAACCCTTAAAGTGACAATGCATGTCATCATCATCAGTTCTATAATTGCTGAGATAGTTTTTGTTGTTCATTGTGGTTGCAACGGTTATGTTTAATGTAATTAATAAATAAATATAATTGACTTATTCAGTTTCATGATCTATTTTTCAGGTCATGGAGTAATCGCCGCCATAAACATTGAGCAGGGAGATTTGTTGCTTGAGTATGTTGGAAGACACATCACTGGCTTGGAAGGAGAGGCCCTGTTCAAAGAGTACTCAGAGAAAGATGCCGCATTTCTTTATTTCTACTCCTTTCAGGAACAGACTTTCTGGTAAGAACCGTTGAATGAATGTTCTTACTATAATTTAACTGTGTTTAATAATATTTCTAAACTGTAAAATGCATTTCCTTAATTTTTGTATGCAGTGTTGATGGCAGTAAGACTACAGCAAGACTTGGACGATTCATAAATGATGACCATAAAGCCGAATAGCAAAATTAAAATAGTAAGTAACGGTCAAAAGTCACTCTGCCAGCATTTTTTTCATTATTTGTTTTAATCACAACATACATATATTGCTGAAACTACTGTTGTATTTTACATTACTAATGTGAAATAGAATAACTGATTATAATTCTGATTTTTGTGCCTGTGCTTATGTGACCAACAGATACTGGATGAACAGAAACGCCCACATCTGTTTGCATTTGCAATCACAAAAATAAATGCCGGTGAAGAAATTTTGTACGACTAAGGAGACCCTAACTGTCCATGGCGACATGTATGTATATTTATATTTTCACATTTTGTTACATGAAACTAATGTCAGGGATTTCATCAAGTAGTAAGGACTTGTTTCATCAACCAATATTGTAAATATGCTTTGCAAACAGCTATCTTTTAAAGGTATTGTTAAAACTCAAAATGTAGAGTGGCCCTGATATGGTGGTGCATAAAATAAGGGTGGGGATGAAAGTAGGTAGAGAGAATGTAAGAATGTAAAGTCCACCCTTGAAGAAAAAGTGTTAAGGCACACTAATTGTTTGCCCCTAACATTGGCAATAAATATAATAAAATACAATAAATAATAGAAACAGAGAGAAAGGATGTTAGGCATGCCTGCCTGTACACTCAAAGGATTATGGGATTACTAATCTAACCATCAGTCAAGGTTTACACTTTTGAATTAATATATTCAATGGGTTCTTTAACTTAATTTAACCTTTTATTTTAAATACAGTCTATGGTACAAGTTTGAATTAATTAATTTCATGTTGTAAATGTCATTTGTTTTAGAATACCACTGGTTCCTACCAACATAAACATGAAGATCGCAAATGGATGCAATGCCGCAGAGATTTTCCCAGGACTTTTTCACAACTGCAGTGAAACAAGTTGCCAAGCATATTTCCCAAAAAGAGTTGGAAATGGCTCATTACTTGTGTTCAGACAGTTCAACTTTACAAGCAGAGCATCTTTCTATTTGCCCTGCAAGATGGAATAGGCAAATTCAAAGGAAAATCTCTGGAAGAAATAACACCCAACATCAACTGTAAGTAAATGATTTAAAGAATCCCTCTACTTGTTTTTAAATACTTTAACTCATAATGGAGAAAAAAATACCTTTTCGCTTTTAAGTATTCATTTTAAACATTGTGTTGCAGCTGAGCAGGACCTGAGCGACTCAGATGCAGAGGAAATCCAATCTGAGCAGACTGCAACACCAAGTCAAGAAGGTAAGATTTTCTTCTGCATGTAGTGTTTTAATGGCACGAAAAAAATATGTCCACTAAATGCAGCCTGACTTTCAATTATTCAATCACCTATTGAATGTGTAAACATTGAATTGCATCAATGTGGTTTCAGGAAACTCAGAGGGTGGACATTCAGATCACAGGGCTGCTACCTCAAAGAAGAAAACTGGGGTCATAAAAAACTCAAGTCAAAAGGGTGAGCTTTTCCAATGAATCTAAAAAATATTGTATACATGGAGAACTCTTGACATTTGTTGACAAAAATGGTTAGTCATTTCTATTCATCAATTTATTCACTTGCTCTCTTTTGTTTTATGTATAGAGAAACCAAGAAGGCCCTGGTCACAGTCTGAGAGAAAAATCGTGGAACACCATTTCAAGGACTTCCTGAAGGAAATGAAGCTCCCTGGAAAAGTAGACTGTCAAAGATGCTTAAATGAAAATCAGACTCTAAGGGACAATGGAAGAGACTGGAAAACCATAAAATACTTTGTGCACAACAAAATAGTATATATCAAAAAGAATGTGTGCCAAGAGCGTTAAGACCAATAAAACTGTTGGAAAAAATTTTGTTGTACTGGATAGTCAGGATCCTGTATTGGAGACTGCACTATTCAGTAGGAAAACACCTCAACGCATCACAAGGTCGAAGTCATCCACAAGCGACAGCAGTCGGCGGGAAAGAGGAAGTCGGCAGCTGCCTTCACTCTCCTACCCATCGGCTCTATAGCCTAGTTTCTATTGTATTAATATAGTGTTTTTAAAAAAACAAAGAACAAATTTTTACATGTAGTAAGCATTTAGCCTCACGCTAATTTATCAAGACTCGAGTAGGGCTCCATCACCTCCTGCCTTCAGCCTCTCCAACCTTTTCAGTGCCCTGTCGGAATCGGAACTAGTAGCGGCCGATGTGGTTCGCCGGGCTCGCCCCACTTCAAAGCCGACTGACCAGCCGTCGTCACAGAAGAGGACCGCTGCCTCGCGGCTAAAGCTTGTAAGAGAAGCGGTAGCCAGACGATCCGGTGGCCTACACTGCCTGGATCGGCCCTAATGACAACGTTCCTCAAAAACAATCTCCCCAACCGACCGGTAAGCAATCTTGCTCTTCTTTTCCATGTCCATCTGTAACCGACACTGACTGTTTTGCTCCTGTCACCGGCCATCCACACCCCCCCACCCCTCGTACGCAATTCCCCCCAACCACAGTAATTATTGGTGACTCCATCACCAGAGATTTAACGTTTCATAATGCTGTCACACACTGCTTTCCTGGAGCCAAAGTTATGCTATTAAAATTCTAGACTGCCGGGGAAGTTCCTTCCTATGACACACTGAGCTGCTCTCTCATCTCTGTTTTCATCTGTTTCCTTTTGTGTGCATCCTTGTCCCAGAAATACATGTTACTAACCTAGCTCCAGGGAGTTTACTCCCTGGAGTCCTTATGTTTTTTCTTCGCAGAGCTACGCTGCAATGTCCGGTCGCGTCCTGCTACGTCCTGCTGCATCCTGCTGCGTTCTGCTGCGTCCACTGCATCCACCCATGTTCTGCTGTGCCACGTTACATCCCGCAACACCCTCCTGTGCCCTGCTATGACATGAACTACAACGACTACCTTGTAGTCACTGTTCCATTATCTTTATTATGACTGCCACTGTTCATCACACCCCCAACTGGCCCCATCAGACACCACCTATCTAGAGTCTGGGTCTGCCGAGGTTTCTTCCTAAAAGGGAGTTTTTCCTCGCCACTGTCGCAATAGCCACTGCTAATGCTTGCTCTTAAAGGAATTACTGTAATTGTTGGGGCTTTGGAAATTATAACTAGACCTACTCTATCTGTAAAGTGTCTCGAGATAAATCTTATGATTTGATACTATAAATAAAATTGAATTGAATTGTTGGTTGTGTGCCTTTTACTTAATTCAAACTCCATTTTACAATGCTGTACTATTTGACAGCCCTCAAAGATGCCTTATCTATTCACCAGTTAATGTATAACAGAGATTATAATTATGAGAAGAATTTGCCTGTTACATCACTGCAGATTATTTTTTTTCTGTACATTTCTTATAGTTTTATGTCTGACAATCACAATGTACCGTCTTCATAAAGTCCTTCAATTTCATCATTTCAGGACAGGGGAATGTTAGTCTAAATGTTGTATGACAATCTGGCTATTTCACATTAGCAACCCTAAAACTCAAGGTGTAAAGGCCTAACGACCATCATCTGATACTGGTAACCCTCCTCCACACGGATAAGGCCTTTCAATCTCATTTGTAAATGAAGTAGCATGTATGAAAAAGAAATGAGCACAAGGAGTAATATGACAAGTTTGATAGATAAGATTTAGTTAAGTTTCATAAGGTTTTTCTCGTTTGTAAATGTTTAGATAACGTTTTCTTTTTTCAGCTATCCTAAAAGATAATCTCAACCAAATAATGATAATAATTCTTGTAACCCTTGACAGCTTATAAATCCCTGGTTTGTATTGATATAATACTTTAGAAATGGGGAATCCATCATTCATGAAGTATGAACATTATAATATTAACACATTATAGATAAGCGTATTAAAGAACAAATGAAACATTAATGACTTTGATTAGGAATTACATACTAATGTGTAAGTATGTTGGACAGTTGAAAAAAGAAAACTTTATCTTGCAATGGTGTTTTACTTTTTTGCAATGGTGTTTGAAGTTTGTGCGCTAAAACAGGTTGTCCCCACTTGGACTCTATTAAATGACAGAAGTCCCCTGTTGACTAGTGTGCTGAGACACTAACACTCCTGCATGAGTCCATACTGTACATTAGTTCAGTAAAAGACAGTATCAAGTGTCAGGAGTAATATGACAAGTTTGATAGATAAGATTTAGTTAAGTTTCATAAGGTTTTTCTCATTTGTAAATGTTTAGATAACATTTTCTTTTTCCAACTATCCTACACTTAAAACCTATATTAACACACTCACTAACCGTAAGTACATGTATAAGTCATTATGTGTTTAAATGCATGCGTCAATGGAAATGGTCATCAGTAAGATCATTTCTTTTTTTGTTGTAATCAATCACCCAAGCTGATTTGAGATCAGAAAGGACTAGACCTTTTCAATGTAATTGTTTACACAAGCTACACTACTGTACGGAACAGAAGTAACATGTATGAAAAAGAAATAAGTACAATTCATAATACTGATAAAAAAAGATAATCTCAACCAAATAATGATAATAATTCTTGTAACCCTGGACAGCTTCTAAATCCCTGCTTTGTAATTGATATAATACTTTAGAAATGGGGAATCCATCATTCATGAAGTATGAACATTATAATATTAACATATTATAGATAAGCGTATTAAAGAACAAATGAAACATTAATAACTTTGATTGGGAATTACATACTAATGTGTAAGTATGTCGGACAGTTGAAAAAAGGGTTATGGTTAGGGTTAGTCCCCACTTGGACTCTATTAAATGAAAGAAGTCCCCTGTTGACTAGTGTGCTGAGACACTAACACTCCTGCATGAGTCCATACTGTACATTAGTTCAGTAAAAGACAGTATTAGTGTCAGGAGTAATATGACAAGTTTGATAGATAAGATTTAGTTAAGTTTCATAAGGTTTTTCTCATTTGTAAATGTTTAGATAACATTTTCTTTTTCCAACTATCCTACACTTAAAACCTATATTAACACACTCACTAACTTTAAGTACATGTCTAAGTCATTATATGTTTAAATGCATGCGTCAATGGAAATGGTCATCAGTAAGATCATTTCTTTTTTTAATCAATCACCCAAGCTGATTTGAGATCAGAAAGGACTAGACCTTTTCAATGTAATTGTTTACACAAGCTACACTACTGTATGGAACAGAAGTAACATGTATGAAAAAGAAATAAGCACAATTCATAATACTGATAAAAAAAGATAATCTCAACCAAATAATGATAATAATTCTTGTAACCCTTGACAGCTTCTAAATCAATGGTTTGCATTTTAATATAATACTTTAGAAATGGGGAATCCTTCATTCATGAAGTATGAACATTATAATATTAACATATTATAGATAAGCGTATTAAAGAACAAATGAAACATTAATAACTTTGATTAGGAATTACATACTAATGTGTAAGTATGTCGGACAGTTGAAAAAAGAAAACTTTATGTTGCAATGGTGTTTTAAGTTTGTGCTCTAAAACAGATTGTCCCCACTTGGCCTCTATTAAATGACAGAAGTCCCCTGTTGACTAGTGTGCTGAGACACTAACACTCCTGCATGAGTCCATACTGTACATTAGTTCAGTAAAAGACAGTATCAGTGTCAGGAGTAATATGACAAGTTTGATAGATAAGATTTAGTTAAGTTTCATAAGGTTTTTCTCATTTGTAAATGTTTAGATACATTTTCTTTTTCCAACTATCCTACACTTAAAACCTATATTAACACACTCACTAACCATAAGTACATGTCTAAGTCATTATGTGTTTAAATGCATGCGTCAATGGAAATGGTCATCAGTAAGATCATTTCTTTTTTTGTTGTAATCAATCACCCAAGCTGATTTGAGATCAGAAAGGACTAGACCTTTTCAATGTAATTGTTTACACAAGCTACACTACTGTACGGAACAGAAGTAACATGTATGAAAAAGAAATAAGCACAATTCATAATACTGATAAAAAAAGATAATCTCAACCAAATAATGATAATAATTCTTGTAACCCTTGACAGCTTCTAAATCCCTGGTTTGTAATTGATATAATACTTTAGAAATGGGGAATCCATCATTCATGAAGTATGAACATTATAATATTAACATAGTATAGATAAGCGTATTAAAGAACAAATGAAACATTAATAACTGATTGGGAATACATACTAATGTGTAAGCATGTCGGACAGTTGAAAAAAGGGTTATGGTTAGGGTTAGTCCCCACTTGGACTCTATTAAATGAAAGAAGTCCCCTGTTGACTAGTGTGCTGAGACACTAACACTCCTGCATGAGTCCATACTGTACATTAGTTCAGTAAAAGACAGTATCAGTGTCAGGAGTAATATGACAAGTTTGATAGATAAGATGCAGAGGAAGATCAATACTTTGCCAGAGAGTCGTGAGTTGAGACAATCCTCTATTTTTCGCAAGGATGAATGCTAAGAAAAGCACATATAAATTGTGTCATGGGGAAACAACACTTAACTTTTTTACCTGCAATATTAGTCACATAACGTTTATTTTTATTGGTGAACAGACAAGATGAAATGACATTTGTCTAATGATTCAGGATTGCAACACTGGAACTGAGAATTTGCATGAAGCGGAAGGCACACTGATATATTTCTCAATAACTAAAGAAAAAGTAAAAATGAACTTGAATTTTATGCTAATCTTTAAAATGTAACTTTAAAAGTATATTATATATAAAGGAACCTGATAAAATCAATGTTGTTGCTAGTAATTCAGTCCTTGATATAAGTGCATGCAGTCAAGGCACTTCTGATTTGCAGGTAAAACAATGTTTATTCTCTATTTAAGTGGCCTGATTATTTCTTAATATTTGTATAACAGAGAAATGTTTGAATAAAGTTGAATCATCAATCGTTGAAATAAACTAAGTAGTTGCTGTAAACAAACAATCATTGAAAGAATAGGTACAGACAGTTTCACTTCAGTGAATGGAGGTCCCCTTTTTAACATACAGACATCGCTTAACCCACAAGTCCCCTCTTGGCAATTTTTTAAAAAAACATAAAAAAGCCTATTTTCAGTAATATTATAAAAAAAGATCTTAAAAGTAAATGTCCTTTTCTATTTTTGTATTTTTTAAATGACCAGAAATAGAAGTCCACACTTGGTCGGTGTAGCCTGATAGTCCCCTGTTGGTAACATAGACGTGTATGTGTGTGTCTGTGTCTGTGTGTGTGTGTGTGTCTGTGTGTGTGTGTGTTTGTGTGTGTGTGTGTGTCTGTGTGTGTGTGTGTGTGTGTGTGTGTGTGTGTGTTTGTGTGTGTGTGTCTGTTTGTGTGTCTGTGTGGTTGTGTGTCTGTGTCTGAATAGACAGACAGAGGAAGGATAGACAGACAGAGAGAGAGAGAAAGAGAGAGAGAGAGGAATAGAAAGAGAGAGACAGAGACAGACAGAGAGAAACAAACAGACAGACAGACGGACAGAGTCAGACAGAAGTGGAACACTAAAGATATAGACTAATGTTCATATTACTGCCTGTAGTATTCAAGTCAACTGTCTGTGAAAGGGTTGTCATGGTAACGTATGAGCAGTGAAAACACCCTTTGAAGTCTGTGATGAGATCTCTTTGATCTTTAATCAGGTTAACGACCGTGTCACCTGCTGAAACTGTCAGCTGTGCCCCACTGGAGCTATTCAAAGACACAGAGCAAGCTCTCAAATAAAGCCTCAGACTGCTAAAACGATAAGGGCTATCAGTGAAATGATGTAATCGTGAGCACCACAAGACCTTTGTGAACGTATTCATGTAAAATTTATGTTGATAAACTTAAAAATGTGGGCATATCAGCGATTTAAAAAAGTGGTTCGCTCTGCGTTTCGCTGGGAAATGTGGAAGACGTTTAATATGGCAGTGGATGGAGGAAGATGTGGAACTCTTGTCATTTGGAAGCTCATCAAGCCAAAAGTATAAGGCATATCGCAAAAGTGAGCACAATGTCTGAAACTAGACAAAAATACCTACGTTTTGATGTATAAATTGTGTATGACAAGTAGATATTGTGGGCGTGAGAGCAATTTATAGAGAGGGGACAAAGATATTTTTCCTAAGCTGCTGCACTCTAACGATGACATCATCCACTCTGACAGACGCAATACACACTCACTAGAAACGCAGAAAAATCCTGAAATGATCACTAACAGCTTTTTCACAAAAACTGTAAAAGATATCAAACTGAAAAGATAGAGCCGGATAACTGAATATTTTGTGAACATTTTAAAGTTTGTTTGGCGTCTGTAGGTGAAAGTATGAAGGAGCTGAACATTTTGGGAGCGGAAGAAGATTTTAAGGATTTGAAGCATGCTCTCATTGACTTCAATGTTAAAAAAAAGTCATAAAAAGCTTAATATTTTAAAAAGTATAAATAGTAGAAAAAAAGTTGAAGAAGTCCCATCATTAGCTGAAAGAGCTGAACATTTTAAAAGTTGAATGGTTTTAATAGCTGAACGTATGCCGAAGTTACAGAGAGCCAAAAAACGTACGGAATAAGAATAATAAGATATAAGAAGAATAAATAAAGAACAGAATAACAATAGTTGGAATGCTGCTGAACAGCATTCCCACTAATAAATAAAATGGCCGACAGGAACAACAATAGTTGGAATGCTGTTGAACAGCATTCCCACTAATAAGAAAAATAAACAAAATGGCCGACAGGAACAACAATAGTTGGAATGCTGTTGAACAGCATTCCCACTAATAAAGAACAGAATAACAATAGTTGGAATGCTGCTGAACAGCATTCCCACTAATAAAGAACAGAATAACAATAGTTGGAATGCTGCTGAACAGCATTCCCACTAATAAAGAACAGAATAACAATAGTTGGAATGCTGCTGAACAGCATTCCCACTAATAAGAAAAATAAAGAACAGAATAACAATAGTTGGAATGCTGCTGAACAGCATTCCCACTAATAAGAAAAATAAATAAAATGGCCGACAGGAATAACAATAGTTGGAATGCTGTTGAACAGCATTCCCACTAATAAACAAAATGGCCGACAGGAACAACAATAGTTGGAATGCTGTTGAACAGCATTCCCACTAATAAATAAACAAAATGGCCGACAGGAACAACAATAGTTGGAATGCTGCTGAACAGCATTCCCACTAAATATTTAAGGTGACACAACCAGAACAAAATGCGCCTACAGGGCAATACGCAAACAGTAACGCTATGAGCTCAACACCATGAAGGCCATAAAGAAGCGCACAGACAACTTTTTAGGGTTACAGATCCATACAGATCCATTGTATGACAACAACCTTGATGGACGAGCATGGACACACTCGTCACCATCTAACGTACTATCAATCGATCCAACACCACATGACCAATGCATGGACCAGCACCACAAAGGCAGGATAATAAAATGTGCTTTCACTCACCAAGGCCAAGTGCACACATGAAGAGCATGGCGACACAGCGGTTTTTCCTCAGGGCAAACTTGACTTATTTTGTATGCTAACCACTCCACATTAAACCGCGGTTACTTTTACTAGCAATTTGAGTGATGACAATATTCAGTTGTTGGTGAGCACCAAGGCATATTAATTCCAGTTTCTCCTTCAAGTTAAGAGTTCAACTCAGTGCTTGAGTATGAAATCCACTTCATTAATTTTTTTAAAGTTAGCTAGCAACGATAAGACAATCTCCCCTATTCTTGCCGACAAGTGTTGGCGACCCGCCAGACGGATAGCCAATCAAGTCTGAAATATGAAAGGCCGCTGTTGTGGGGCTATGGGCTGTCAGCCCCACTAGGCATCATATTTGTGTAATCTACATTCAGAAAATGCCTTTCTACAGGGCCCAGAATGTTGTGCTACACCCCTGTCTACATTAAACACACTAACACTCTGAGCATGTGTAATAATAATTTCCCACGTACAATGCATATTGCATTGTGGGAGAGAGGCTAGCCCCACTCTCACGCATTCAGGCTACAGAGAGAACGCAGTCTGAAGCAACAAGGCAGGAACAGACTAATGAATATGAAATAAAATCCTAACACACATGATATGCAATTTAGGAAGACGTTATACTAGTATATATAGTTAATAAATTGTAGATGATAATAATCTTAAATTAATTAAAAAATAACATTTGTTTGCATTTCTTTCTGTTGACAACAGTTTGAAGTAAAACTTGAAAATAAAATCAGTATTTCAATCACGCTTACCCGGTTCATCTGAATAAGTCCCCTCCACACATGGGATGCAGCTGTAACAGCAGGATGTGTTGAAGATCTTTTTTACTGAGCCAGGGGCACAGCGCTGTGAGCATCTAGACTGAGGGATCTGAGAGAGCAAAAGAGAATGCAAGTAACCATTACTAATCAGTCTGTAGAGAGATTGTCTGTACATGTTTGGGATAGTCTTTGTTCCACTAAACTTGGTCTTTCTAAAAAGCTGAAAAAAACTGGGGTGTATGGTAATGGTCAAAGATATGAGTATCTACTACTGTAAAATAGAGACTATGTTATCATTTAACAGCTACAGCTTCCCTGTGTCCCATAGGCATTCTCACAAAACGTGAGATGTAGTTGTTAAAATTAATAAATACTTGTCGTTTTATCAAATGACAAATTCTTTGGTCCAGCCTAATATAAGGTCGGATTCCCATTTTGCTTCCAGTAACTGTACGTACACACCACCGCCGACTTGAGCTTCTAAAGATACCTAAAGGATGTTCCTGGTCACTAGGGGCATCATTTATAAAACTATGTGGCGGATTTGCGTAAAAAATGGCATACAGACGAAACATAGGAAGTCCATTCGCACAGAAATATTCTGATTTATAAACCCGCCGGATTCCCTTCATAAATCACAACTGACTCTTATTGTGTCTCGTTTCTTCATTTCACTTGTTTCTGTGCCTACGCCTGGGTTAGAGTGTCCGTAGAGAACCATACATTTTCTTTTCCAGTTGAGTTTGCTTCTTATAAATCCCAATTCTTGCATAGAGAGCGGCATACATCTTCTTTTGTGCGAATGCCACATTTATAAACAAGGCCCCAGATGATTTCTTAAAGGTTCAGAATACATCAAACAAAATAGGCCCTGCCATGTGTCATACCATCACATCTTAAGTCCAAACTGTATCCGAATGGCCACACTCCTAATACAGGGCTGGACTGGGGTAAAAAAATCAGCCCTGGACTTTTGAGAACTAGACCAGCCCACCACACTCAGCCGGACACTAACAGTCTTTGCACTCCCCTTCAACACATGTACATACATCAGGGTTCAACATTAGCACTATTCATCAGCCAAATGCTGGTAAAATATGTAATTGGCTGGTAAATTTGCTTGACTCACAAGCCCAAAATAAGTAAAATTTTAACATTCACTAGTATTTGGCTGGTGGACAAAAAGTTAATTTTGAACCCTGCATACCAGCCCCTAATACTGTCACTTAGCTGAGTGGTAAGATAAGTATGATAATGTACTCACTCAAAAAGTAAAAAAGGCTGCCAAAATAATCGTTTGACATGCTTAAATCTCAAGTTTTTAACTAGCTACCGGCACTTTGCGGAGTTATTTCGCTGCCGGTGGGGGCGGGACTTAAATGTGCTGTCTCTCTACGCTAGGATGGAAGTGGGCCATAGTAGGATGTGATTGGCCAATGTTCAGATGAGGACAAACCAGTGGGCCAATCATGGGATCTCTCTCCTCTCTGCAGGCTGGTCAGTCAAAGACCAAGGATATGAATGGCCAGCGTTCACATGATAGACACACAAATGGGCCAATCATGTGATCTCTCTTCTCTCTATGGGCCGATCAAAAAATAAATTTCGACCAGAGTGCGGCCCATTCAGCCCACACAAATAGACCGGCTCACCGGTAAATCTCATATCATAACCAGGCTACATCCTGCTGCCTCCCTGATCTCTCTTCAATAACTCTCTCCTTTGCACGTGTTTTTGTAGTCCCAAGGCAATTAATCATACAAATGGGTCTAACATTGCCAACTTCTGCAGTCTCCTCTTAAAGGCATTAAGGTGTTTGCACTCAGTTGTTCACATTTAAACGTGACGGAAGTAGCACCAGAGAATATAAAATCAACTTCCGAGGGATGTTCAAGTTTTGGTTTCCCACCTCCACAACAATGTGAGAAATTGCTGCGTAAAGTGGGCTTAACTGTAGGATTGTCTGTTTCAGAAAGTTATGGTGATTCCAACATCTGGAAGGTGTTTTTTAGAGTTGGTTAATGATCTGACGAGCAGTTTGAAGTTTGATGCCCTAAAAGCCTTTGGTGACCACATGACCTTTTCTCTTGACCGTGGTACTGTATTGCCTAATAAGGACACATAGACACAGACTACACTGACTGTTGCAGAAATCATATCAATATGAGTTAATGCTGTGAGTATGATGTTGTCTTACCGTGGTATTGGCTGTTGAAAGCCAGATGATGTCTGTCTTCACTTCAACGTTTCCATAAGTTACATTGTACTTCCCAATCCTTTGAAATTTTCTATATTCCCCATCCGTTTTCCACATGATCAGCTCATAAAGATTTCCAAAATCACCATTTGGATCAAAAAAGAAAGTCTGGTTGTCATACTCGAATTTAACTTTCTTCAGTTCTTCAAGAAGCTGCAAAGCAAAGGGTGGTATGCCAAATTAAATCGTCATTTTACAGAGATTAGTCACTGTAACTGTTATTAATATGAATTCTAAGGGATATAAACACACAATACGTCATAATTCTTAAATTATAAGGAAGCTACACTTTCAAATTTCAATATGTTCTCATCTGAAGATTATATACATTCTCACCTTCCATGGTGGGAAGTTTATTTCTCCTAAGCATAATGAACTGTTGCACTTCAGTAGCTTTTTGAGGGCATTTGCTACAGCCTGCACAGCTACTTTGTGAAGGAAGGCTTGACTTGTATCCAGAGCATTTACAAGATAGTCATCATTTTGCTCTTGGGGATCCGTGAAATTGCATGCATTGCCAGATTGAATTTTCCTGAGATCAGGTATGGAACAATAGGATGGAGGTGTTTTGGAGTCACATTCTGAGGTGCAGTTGAATCTCAGGTTCTTGTATTCTTCAATGAAGTAGTTGTATCCTCCTGGGGTTGCTGTCAGATTCTTGAGATATTTTTCAAATGAATCACTCTTGCCTGAAAGAAACGTGAAGCCCAAGATGTCCCCAACCTTGTTGATGCTATCCATTCGGGCAATGGAAATGCTCCTGGACCAGGCATCACTGGCAATCCAAATCCTTGATGTGTTGGTCCTGATCATTTCCTTAAAAAGGCCCTGCACCAGATCTAATTTAAGGATTAGCAGTACCACCTGGGCATTAGAGGAGCGGATCTGCGCGGCGACTTGCTCAATACGTTGCATGGTCTGTAAATTATCAAGGTAATAAGGCAAAACCTCCTGGTAGGCCAAGCACACATTATTTGCCTCAGCATCCGTGAGGAAACTCTGGAAAGCTGCTTTCCCGTATTCATCATCCCCATACACAACCCCGACCCAGTTCCAGTCATAGTGCTTCATCATTTTGGCCACTGCTTTGGTCTGATGCTTGTCACTCGGAACAGTGCGTATGAAAGATGGGAAGCGTAACTTATCACTCAGTTTGGCTGCAGATGATGTGCTGCTCAGCTGATGAGATAAAATCATACAAAAATACTTTTTAATGCACAAAAAATAAACGTAAATATAAAGTGAAAGCTTGTAAGTAAATTACACTTGTTAGTGCACCCAAAAGTCACCTCAAATCCCAAGGTATCCAGCCAGCACACTGTTTTGAATTTAAACTACAAAAGTTAGTAGTACATCTTTAAATCTTAATAGGATTAGTAATATTTCAATATTTGGTAAGTACTAGAGTACTATAGTAAGTACTATAAGTATTTGACTGCTACAAATATTACAAACTTATAATTTAAGTATGCTTGTTTGAGGTTTTACCAGGAATTATGCAAATCATACCAATGCAGTCTCAAGATGTTTCAGGATGTGCTAAACCTATCTTAGCACAAAGTATTTTCTGATCAGACAGTATTTGTGACTTACTAGAGGGACCATGTACACATTTAGCAGGCTAGCCAAAGCGATGGACACATCAGAGTTTGAAGCTCCTAAAATAATCTTGACTTTGGGCCTGAAGTCAGTGTAGTTGCACTTCACATTTAAAGTCTTGTTGTCTTCGAGCATGTGCTCCACATTCCCCAACGCCTTGCTTGCAAAGGAGCACGTGTCACACATCAGATATCCAAGACGCACTCCTGGGAGGAAGCCAGCTGCATTTATCTCATCAATTTCGTGGATTATAGCCAAGGATCTCATAAACGACACCAGATCAAAACTGAAAGTGGAGAGTGTTGAAAAACAATAAATAATCTTTGCTAGAGGAACTGTGGCAAAAAGGCAAACATTTTACAGTTTTGGTACACATGTAAATCTTTACAGACATTTTGGATAAAGGTGTTTCACTTCATAGAGGAAGTCTTAAACATACACACGTGCTGACACACACGCATGTGCTGACACACGCGCACACACACACACACACACACACACACACACACACACTGGGGAGGGATACAAGTAGGCCTAGGTCATTTTCATTTGATTTACATTTGTCACACATTGGAAACACGGAAGGGTAACGGTATTTGAGTAACACAACCTTACAATATTGACACTGGTGAATCACTTTAAAATTGAACTATGAATACTGGAAAGTGCAGTTCCCCACATTTTATCAGGAAACACGGCAATGATTTACCTTTTCCCAGTTGACAGACACAGATTATTTGGAGAAGTAATTCACAAATTTGGTGATAAGCTTCCTACTCTCCGATGAAAGAGAGAACAAATCCAAAAGAGTGTATCTCTCACATAAGGACTCAAAGTGGGGGATGTCTTCCCTTACAAAATGCCTACGTTGCATATAACCGGAAAAAAATGACAGTGAGGTAGATTGTACTTTAAAGTCTATGTAATCAAAAATGCCTTTTTAACTCTTTTAGATAACATCTCTGGTCATATTGTGCACCTATTTAACAATATATTATATTAATATTATATATAAAATTATATATATTATATGTTATATAAATATACAAAGTTTCCCATTCAGCTTTCATCGTCCTCCTGATCTAACAGCAACAGCAGGTATGGGGAAATATGTGTGGAGCCATTGCCAACAGTCCTCAATAGCTCCCAGATTATAGAGAGGCGAAGTTCCTCCCCTTCCGGTGGACCCCATGGAACCTTATTTCAGAAAAAATATGTATGGTAGTGAACATAGAGCAGTGAACTTTTTTTTTATCCCATTTGAATTGAGCAATGAATTATCTTGCTTGATTCTCGGCTTGCTCGCTAGCTAGCTAGCTTAGCTATGTTCGGTATCGGTATCTTACCTGATATGTTTTATCCAGTGTCTATATTCATCAACTGGGAAGCAAAAGAACAAACAAGATCTGTTGCTTGTTTGAGTAACGTTACATCCCAGTACGAAACACACAGGCATCGTAGCTTTAGCAAGATCTCACCCATGCGACTTTGTGAAAATGTTAGAAAGACTCCTCACTTCAGTATGATACTTCAACAGTTTTATGACAAACTGAGACTTTCTTGACTTGCAAATTATATTTTAAATTTAGTTAAATCAGGTATAATTCATGGCTCAATTCAAACAGGATCAAAATATGATTGCGCTCGCATTCACTACAGTACATATTTTTTCCAAAATAAGGTCCCATGGTGGTCCACCGGAAGGGGAGGGACTTGGCCCAGGAAAAACATCACAGCATAGAAGCTAAGGACGCTCCAACTTCCGTTTCATTGGGACTTTAAGCTTGATTGATTAAAACAGTGGTTCTCAACCTGGTGGTAGGGACCCCAAAGGGGATTGCAAGAAAATGTCTGGGGGTCTCCAGATAGTTGGGGAGAAAAGAAAAAAACATATTCTAGACTGGGGAATGGTTTTTACATTACAGTGTGAGTTTGGTATATTCCATGTGGTATATTCAGAGCTTCATTTGTAAATCAGGAGGCCCTGGAACACGGAAAGTGGTCTGATGGCGGGGTCAGGGGGGGGGAGAAAAAGTCACAAACGCATCACAGCAAGTCCTCAGAGCCTGAAGCACATTGGACAAGACTAGGTGCTAAAACTAAAACTAAACTGTCATTAAAGCAAAGCATTATTTGTTTACATGTATTAATCAGAGCATTCACAAAAAAATCCCTCAAAACTCTGCAGGGGGAGGCATGTAGAAACTAGGGGTGGGAATCTCTTGGCACCTCACGATTCGACTCCAATTCAGAGGCCAACGATTCGATTGTAAACCGATTATTGATACATCTCGATGCAACAATTTTTTTAGGTACATTTCCATGCATGATTTTTAAAACTATACATATAAATCTGAGTTTGCTACTCAGAGTTTGCCTAATCACTTCCTAGACCAAGCAGCTAAACAAAGGTTAGATTTTGACATATACAGTATTTGTCACACATAAGTTTTAATGAAATGTTTTGTCTACTGAGGTTTTTATTTTGTAGTCAAGCCTTAAACATGCTTGTGAAAGTCACCTTCTCTCACAGCAATCTTCCATGTCAGAGGCTCAGTCATGTTTAAAGGTGGATAATTGGCTTCTTAGAACATAAAACATGAGGTGGTCAGATGTAATGTGATAAAGTAGATGAACAGCCTATATGTGTTTTGCCTAATTATTTATGTATGTCTTATTAGATCATGTGTATATATATACAAACATTTTAAATTACGAAAGTTACGAACACCAACTTCATTATTCTTGGGGGTCGCAACTCGAAAAGTTTGAGAACCACTGGATGAAAGGATGCTAACTTAAGCCCTTTTGCATATGTAAATCAAAAACTAGCTCTACCACTGTTGGGAAGAGAGAAAATATTAGGTAATAATTATGTAAACCAACCCTTAAACAAAGCATATTTATTCTGTTGGATGGATAACGTTGCTAAGTCAAACCCTCTGAAATCTGGAACATGGATAGAAGGGAAAGGACCTGTTGTGGATTCTACTCAGCAAAGTGGTCCTTATTCATTAAGTCTACTTTGTGAAAAAGGCCTCTGTTGAAGGCACATGATCATTAATTTAAGATGTACAGTGTTAATTTATTGTGGAATTACTTCTGATTGATTGAGTAATCTTTGTTTCATTCCTTAGTTAAAATAAATAATAAAAACTGAGAACAGAAATATGCTCCCAGACTACTGAATAATGTAAGCATGAGTTAAAAATTATTAAATAATTAATTCATCATTTATAAAGTATTGTTTCTACATTAATACACATTACGTTTGTAATTCATAAACACAGTTATACAGGTTTTATTCTTGATGAATAAGCTCATCTATAATGTGTTTATGATTGTATTTTCATACTTTATGAATGATTTAAATAAGTGTTATATCAATATTGAAGTATTATATCAAGTTATTTAGCAGTTGTCGATTGTTCATAAGATCATTTAGAAAGTGTAAGTAAATGATTAACAAACTATTTAGATGTATATTTATTTCTACATTTCTACATAATGCTTTAGACATACACTAATGTTAGTAAGTGTGTTAACAGATGTTTTAGAAATACTTAATACTGCAATTCATGATCAATTCAGGTAGTTACGAGTTGTTAATTAATGTATTTGTTCAACTTCATCTAAAGTGAGGCCTATCTTTGCCTCGCAAAACATTTACAAATGAGACTGAAAGGCCAGCAGTACCTCAACACTCACAAAAGTCTCAGTTATTTTCTAAACAGAAAAGGGAAGTATACACAACACTAAGTGATATAGAACATATGCCTATTTTATTGCAGGATGCAAACAATGTAATACAAACGTATCTCTGTGAATTATTCATTTAAAATAACAAACACTCATATTCCTTCAGGAGAACATGGCTGGTCAATTTGTAACTGTATGTTATGTAAATAAATAAACATGTGCAGCAGTTTCTTTGCAACTTTTGACCAACTCGTCCCTCTCTGACGCAGCTGGCTCATGTTATAAATGTGCAAAGTATTTTTCTGTTTGAGAGTACAGAGTTTTAGTTCTTCCTGTTTCTACAACTTCAAAGTAGGACTTTCTAAATGATCTTATGAACCATTGACAATTCTATGGGCTGAAATATGTGACACCAGAAACTGAATTTGAATCATTTATATTTGAATTTGAATTGCTAAACTTGAATCATTGCATTGAAAAACTGAATCTGAATAGTATAATTTGAAATTGAATTTATTCGTTTGGAACTGAAGTCCAATCAAATTTGATCCTCACTGAAAATGTAAGTCTCTATATATCTTCACAACACAGTTCTCACAATTCAGATTCAGTTCACCAAATTCAATTTCAAGTTACTGTGACAGACATCCGGGTAGTTGAGGCGGGTATGGCTGCAGCCTGGAGCGTCCCCTGTCAAGCCGTCCCGTCTCATGCCGTCCCGTCTCATGCCGAGGCGTGTCCAACGGTAAGTTCAGAGGGTCAAAAATACGAAATCGAATTATTTTCCAGATGGAGATACGGGTAAGTTCATGGGCGTCAGTTTGGTTTGAAATGTGTTGGTGACAGAGACGCAAATTTGGAAGTACATTTCCAGAAGTGCAGGGTACAATGACGCATTAATTTTTTTTTTCTCTTTCGAGCAGGTCATGTTTGAAAGACGCTGTCCTGTAGCTAATGAATAAAAACGTGGTTTAATGTACGTAAACAATGATCAATGATTACCAAATGTCTCTCTCATATTGCTCCTCATAACCACTGAAAACTGTCAAAAAAATCCAACCCAAAGTGCAATTATTATGGACGTTATCTGACATCTGACGCGTTTCTGCTTCACATTTTTAGCAGGGCAGCGGAGCGGCTGTGGGTTGACTCCCCACGGTTCTCATGGGCTTTATAAGTCATAATGTGAAAAAGCTTAACGTGGTTTAATGTACCTAAACAACGATCAATCATCACCACATTTTTGGTTAGATTTTTTGACAGTTTTCAGTGGTTATGAGGAGCAATATGAGAGAGACATTTGGTAATCATTGATCATTGTTTAGGTACAAGCTTTTTTCCTCGCCATAGGCGCCAATGAAGAAGAAAATGTTAATGTGAGAACTTAATCGTTGGATTTCGGTTTAGTTCTTTTGACAGGCTTAAGAGATATGGCCATGAGAAATTTGGTGATGATTGATCGTTGTTTAGGTACATTAAACCACGTTAAGCTTTTTCACGTTAAGCAGAATGTCCCGACAGGCAGTGTAGTGAACAGAGATGCTTGCAGCCAGCGCAGCAGCAGAGTGTGTGTGTGTGTGTGTGTGTGTGTGTGTGTGTGTGTGTGTGTGTGTGTGTGTGTGTGTGTGTGTGTGTGTGTGTGTGTGCCTGTGTGTGCCTGCCCTGTGGGGATAGAGATTGCTCTGGATTTTTTGGCATCTGCCGCTCAAGAATTATATGTGTTATGGACTTTTTTTTGTAACAAAATTGAGCTAGAGGTTTTCAAAAAAAAGTGGTGGGTACAAAATGACTCATGACGAAATCTGGTAGGTACGCGTCCCCACTGTCCCCACACCGAAATCAACGCCTATGGCACGTTTGTTGCAATCAATTGAAAAACGTTTAAACTGTTAAAGTAACAATTTTAGCCATACATATAGTTTGCTGATTTCTGGATGTTATTGTTGTGTCCCTGATGTTAACGTACATTTCTTTCTGTGATTTTCCTTAAGGTACACTCAGTGTCTTTAAAAAAAAAAAAGTATTAAAGTAGTAAAGTAATTTATTCCAGACGCCAGCTTTTATTTTGAAAAGTAGAAGCTCGGGGACGGCACCAGGCGGGACGGCATGAGACGGGACGGCTTGACAGGGGACGCTCCAGGCTGCAGCCATACAGTCTTGGGGTAGTTGGAGGATGAAGGAAGAGCAAGTGACCGCAGATTGATAGAGTTCAGTGGCGCAGGATCATCAGCACTAAAGATGCCAGACTGTTGTGCTGCTTATGGATGTTCGAACGAAAGTAATGAAGAAAAAAAAGCAGCAAGGGACCGACTTCGACCTGCAATCTGAGCGGCGGCGGGAGGCGGAGAGTTCCGTGGCCGGCGGCAGAGTCTCTTCCCCCGGGCGGGAACACAGCTTTGCCTCGCTGCTGCGCCGGTCCCCGCGGATCCAGCCAATTCAATTCAATTCAATTTTATTTATAGTATCAAATCATAACAGGAGTTATCTCGAGACACTTTACGGATAGAGTAGGCCTAGACCACACTCTATAGTTTACAAAGCCCCAACAATTCCAGTAATTCCCCCAAGAGCAAGCATATAGTGCGACAGTGGCAAGGAAAAACTCCCTTTTAGGAAGAAACCTCGGCAGACCCAGGCTCTTGGTAGGCGGTGTCTGACGGTGCCGGTTGGGGGTGTGATGAACAGTGGCAATAATAGTCACAATAAAGATAATGGAACAGTGACTACAAATGGTAGTCGTAGTAGTTCATGCCATAGCAGGGTACTGCAGGGCGTTACAAAGACAGAGTGGTGATCGGGAGAATCTTCCACGTAGTCCAGGACGACCTGTACGTATATTTCGGCAGGAAGGTCCACTGCGTTGCGGCCGGCGGACGGAGAGAAACTATAGCGGGGCAGCAGAGTCCGTCTGCGGCTGCAGGATCTGAGCTCACTGCCCGCTTCCTTGAAGCCAAAACCGACACCACGCTGCTGGAGGCCCAGGCTGTACTGCTGGGCCCGCTGGAAGGAAGGGAAGCCTGGGAGAACCAGAACCAGGACTGAGCGGAGCAGACTGTCACAGCCTAAATCACAGGTTTCCTAAAGGGAGTCTTGTGGGACTCGGACTGTGGATGACGAAACATGACTTTAAGTCTCGTTAAATAAATAAATACATGCAGAAATAAATGAATAAATAGTGGAGGAGTGAGCCTGGACATGTCTGTTTAAATTTCACTTTGAAGCAGAAACTCTTAGTTCAGAAGGGTGAAGTTTCCGTTTGGACTCAGATCTGTGAACTGATTATAATACATATTCTTTGTATTAACACATTAATTAGTCTCTTTGTTTTGTTTGTTACTGCACATTATTATAAAGCTACACTTTTAAATCACGAACAAAACTAACTTTAATATTTATATAAATGCTCTAAGGAAGGAGACAAACGATCAGATTAGAGTTGAAAAAAATAGACTCAAATAATAATGCACTATTTTGTGTTTTAATGTGGAAACATCTTGTATAAACTCAGGGGACAGTGTTGTGGTTTTGGACATTTCTGTTAGGTTTCAGTATTTTACTTTGTATTTTGTTCTATTTCTGTTACCTGTATTATTGATTTCTGTATGTATCTTGTTTTGTATATTTCTGTTGTGTATATTTGTATTTACGTATTTCCCTGTTCATTGTGTAGTTTCTTTTTACCCTGTTTTGACTGTTGTGTTCTCTGTGTATTTCTGTTTCCTGTTTTATTTTGATAGTCTGTTTTCTGTCTTGTCATGTCTAGTTTTACTTTTTGTGTTCCCGCCTTTGTTGATTGTCCTGCCCCGCCCTGATGTGTTTCACCTGTTGTATCACCTGTCCCTCATTTGTTCATTACCTCATGTATGTTAAATACACAGAACACAGAGGTTAACTCTGTGTTCCCTTTGTCTCTTGTCAGATCGTTTTGTGTCTGTCTGTGTCTGTGCCCGTGCCCTGCCACCCTGTGTGTGTTCATGTCCTTCCCTGCGTTCTTTTGTGAGTTTTTCCGTGTGATTCTTTTCCTGTGGTTTTTCCAGCCCCCGTGCTGCCGTTTTTTGTTCTCTCAATAAATCCTCGAGCTCAAACCTTGCTCCTGCCTGCCTGCCTCTCACTCTGCGTTTGGGTCCACTATTCCTCACTCCTCGCAACAGACTGGCTCTTACATCACATGGCATTGCAGGCTTGCTGATGTACAAAGTAAACCAATACCATTCAAATGTTTAAATTAATTAACATGTATTTTCAAATATGGATAGTCACACCATTGTAGCCATTTTGCATGCAGTAGGCTAGGCTAAGGTAAGTAGCGATATTTCACTTTAAGTTTACTTAAGTGGAAGAATGTGACTATTAAACCTGTTAACCTATTAAGTCTGACTTTTGGAACAAACCAAAAAAACTAGAAAATCGCATGAGATTTTGAAGATTTATGGTGATTTTATTTCCGTTAGACCCTTGCCTACATTGACATCAGCGCCAATGTAGAGGAGTGGCTTCCCCATGCCAAGATAGTGGCTCTATTGACATATTCGTTCCAATGAACAGCAGTAGCCAAGGCGACATCTAGTCAGTATATATATCTATGAGTCTCTGGGTCAAGGCAAGGCAAGCACTTCTTCCTCGTTTCATGGCAGGTACTATACTCCAAAACGTACTGTGTATTTTCGCCACTGAACTCTATCTATCGATCTGCGCTCAATTGCTCTTCCTTCATCCTCCAACTACCCGGATGTCTGTCACAGTAACTTGAAATTGAATTTGGTGAACTGAATCTGAATTGTGAGAACTGAATGTGAAGATATATAGAGAGTTGAATTTTCAGTGAGGATCAAATTTGATTGGACTTCAGTTCCAAACAAATAAATTCAATTTCAAATTATACTATTCAGATTCAGTTTTTCAATGCAATGATTCAAATTAAACAATACAATTTCAAATTATGTGATTCAAATTCAGTTTTTCAATGCAATTTGTCAAGTTTAGCCATTCAAATTCAAATATAAATCATTCAAATTCAGTTTCTGGTGGCACATATTTCAGCCCATACAATGCCCAAATAAATGGTTTGTAATTCATATAATACTTAATTTAGAAATTGTAAATCCATCAAGTATGAAAATACAATAATGTAACACATTATAGGTGAGCTTATTAATCAAGAACAAATCATTTATAGCTGTGTTTGTTTCACATACTAATTTGTTTATTGTAAGAAGAATGCTTTATAAATGATGAATTAAGTAGATACTTAACTAATGTAGTTATTATGATTGTAAGTGTTACCGAATAGGGTAACAAGTCCAAAGGAGATAACAGCAATGACTGAAAATATGTAGATTGAACTTGGAACTTATTAAACCCTCCCCTCTCAAAATACAAAAAAATTATAAAACTTGTGAGAAATATACATCATTAAGTTATACATATACACATATATTTTCCCCTTGTGTTTCTTTAATTTATATACACATACTATTATGTATATGACTTAAAGGACAATTCCAGCGCAAAATGAACCTAGGGGTTAATAACAAATGTGTACCCACTCGATCGTTCTCTGGGACATGTTTTCATGCTAATCGAATGTGTTTGTAGCTTGAAACAAGCTAGCGCGGACTTCTAACGCTAGTATTCGGGGCACATGGAAAGTAAAAACAAATCGCTATTTTGTACCACTAAAAAGGCTCAAAATATTACCAAACTTCAATGGTAGCATAATGAGGGTACCTAAATGTTAACCGAAGCATTGAGAACTTTGTAAGTGCACAGACAGTTTATTGAAAAGATAGATTAGACAGTAGCGTTCATGTTTACATGCCGCCGCCGCCTTGAAAACCAGTCATGACTTACAGCTGTCGATGCAAACTAGCAAACTAGCAAAAGCAATTTGCTCAATATATCTGAAATAATTGCACAGATGTAAAACATAACTTGTCTAGTCACGGGCGTAGGAATGAGTTTAACATTGGGGGGGACACATATCGGAAACCTGACAGATCCGTTACGGTTTGAACAGAAATATGTCATAAATTAACTACACTGCAAAACATTCACCAACATACTGTATTCTACTAAAAAGATACATTTGTAAAGATAAAAGAAAACACATTTTGAATGGCAGTAATTAACTGACAAATCAATTATTTAATTGCAGGCCTAATCATCCAGTTTTGTAGATTAATAAATAACATATTGATTAACATTTGAATTCAAATTTGCTGAATACATTTTCTTTTCTTAGTTGTATCTTATGCCTCAATGAACAGACACAGATACATGCAAAGGTTAAGGTGAAAGACAAAAACAGCATCAAGAATTTTAACATATAAACCAACTTGTTTTTAATCTCGAGTGTGATATCCTTCCACATTTCCACTAATTAACTGGTGTGTGAAGGTAAAGGTAAACGAAAAAGACATTAGAATGGATGTAATGAACTGATAAATATCAATTCCTCTGTAGTTTTCTGTTACAAATAAAAGTTGGATAGCACTGTACAGTCCTGCATTCAATAATTTGCGTGCTGTGATTTTTCCAGTGTCAAACATGTGCCGTGGCACACAAAAGGTTGAAAAACACTGGCCTAGGCAAAAGAGCCAAAATGTTTTTTCCTCCTGTCATTTGCAGCCACAAATTGCTTGCAAATTGACTTCTTGTCCAGTAAGTCAAGTTTATCCTGATGGACATGACAAACAGCAACATGGTTAAGTCTGTTTTGAGTCATTGTGGAACGGAGCCAAGTTTTGAGCCTGCGGAGGACACTAAAACTTCTCTCTGCCTCAGAGGATGACACAGGGACTACCAAAAGCAACCTGACCAGGTTTTCCACTTGCCCAAATAGTCTACGTACCTCTACAGGCAATCCACGAATGATCCCTGCAGCCTCTGCACTGTTGCTAAATGAGTAGTTCAGGCGAAACATAGAAAGCTGCACTGAAAGTGACTCTCTGTTGAACTCTGGGTATTTCTCAATGACTGAAGCATCAATCTCTCCACTCAGAAGTGTCTCTTCCAACTTTTGCAAAGTCAGCAAGTCATCCTGGTTAAATAGCTCACTGAGCTGGGCATCTACAATATCCAGGACTTTAAAGAATTCCCCTCTGTAGTGGTCCTTGGCACTTTTAGGCTGATGTGCCTCAGCTCCTTCAATGAAGCGTTTTGGGAGTGGTCTGGTCTGTGGAATGGTAATGGACTTAACACCTAAAGACTGAACCACAGCCATCGCCTCTTCAAACAGAGTTTTGAAACTTGCCTCATCTCTTTTGGCCTTGAGTGAGGTCCTAACAACTTTGACAGCAGCCCTCATGCCAGCAATGGTTTCAGTTCTCTTCTGAAAAGAGATGTTCAGGCATTCAAGCTCACAAATCACTGGTGAGGCAAGGATGAGACCCAAAACTGTTTTGCCTTTCCTAAACTGCCCTAGCAGGCCATTAGCAGTAGATGCAGTATTTGAGGCACCACAAGCCATCACCTGCAAGCTAGCCAGCACTGACCCATACTGTGACAAAACAGCTCTGATGGCTTTGCCCCGTACTGACCATCTCGTGGGACACGGGTTTTATTGCAGTGCATGATGGATTCTCTGCATGTGCTATTACTGCATGGATTGCCTTAAACTTCCCTGAATGAGACAAAAGGACTCCAAGCTGGTTGACCCAATCCAATGAGTCTCTGATCAGAACAGAGGCTAAGCAAGCTTTCTGTGTGATTAAATTAGTACAGTGGGCCCCACAGTGAACGTAAAGTGCTAGTGTGGTTGCTCTTGTTTTATCAGTGCCTGTGCACCAGCATGCTTCCCAGCCATATTAGCTGCCCCGTCATAAGTTTGACCTCGTAAACCTTGCCTTGGTAAGTTTAATCTCAGCAGAACATCTTTAACTACTCCAGCAAGGCTTTTTCCTGTTGTATCAGAAACAGAATACAAACCAATAAACTCTTCATGGGGCTTCAGGTCATTGTCAACATAACGCAGGCAAATACTTTCTTGTTCTTGCCCGGAAATGTCTTGTGTTCCATCCATAATAAGTGCATACTGAAGAACTGGTAGATCTCTGATTGTAGCAGCTATTCCACTAACAATGTTGTTGCTCATTTTAGACAGAATTTCATTCTGGATCTGTGGACTGATGTAGTCTTTCTGGGACCTCTGCAACCACTTGGCTAAAATGACATCATCCTCTGCCTTGTCTTTCAAGAGTTGATAAAAATTACTGTTTTCATCCTCATGTCCTCTCAAGGCCTGTCCCTGTCGTGCCAAATATTTGATGGAACTGACAATTTTCCCCTGCCTGTTGTCTGCTTGTTGATTCGCCAAAGCACTGGACAACTGTGCATTTACAGGACAATTTTCTTGTGCAGTCACAGAGACAGCATGACGGTGTGTACGACTACTTTCATGTGCTTTAAATTTTTCAATAGCTTTTCTCCAATTTTTGAATCCAGAAGTGATAAAGGCGGGCTCTGATTTTACAGCAAATGGTGTGAGTTTGCCCTGGTAAATTCTCATGCAATAAAAACACAAAACCCCCTTCTGCACTGCATCATAATGGAGCCAGGGAAAGTTCTTGTACCACTGCTCTTGAAAGGAGAGAGTTCTGTTAGACAGAACTTGAGTGTCAATTAGTTTTGGGTGTGGCTGATATGACTCTGTCCTCTGTCCCCTGACTTCAGTGTCTCTCAGCTGTCTGTCCCTGCTCTGAACACCCTAAAAGGAAAACAGTCACAATGTCACACAATGCGACAAGACTGCAGTTACTACAAGCACCCTAACCTTAACCCTTTAATAAGTGAATAAGGTATAGAAAAATACTGATGGGAAAGCTAGTGCAATATTAAAATCATGTTTGTTATATTATTGTTTAAGTTAAACCGTGTTCACTTCTTATCATGTTCAAACCTTCCTCTCATGATCAACAAACTAAAATCACCTCACCCTTCATATAACACCTACCTGCAGCTCTGCAGTGCTGGCTCTCCCTGCATTACCCTCACCACTGTTAGTTTCCAGCTGAACTTCATCTGATCTCTAATATGAAAGCAGTGGAGATGGATAAGGTATAGAAAAATACGGATGGGAAAGCTAGTGCAATATTAAAATCATGTTTGTTATATCATTGTTTAAAACCCTTGTGTTGACTTCGGGTCACATTGGCCCGTTTTAAATTTTTGTTTTATATCAAAAAATATTGGACGTAGAAATAAGCGCTAAAAATGTGTAGAAGAAAAATTTAAAAATTTAAAACATTGGAAAAAGCAAAAACAAATTGTGAAAAAAAGGCGTCACAAATGTCAGAAAAAAAAGTGTTTTTTTCAAGGTTGAAGGGAAGCCAACACAAGGGATAAGTTAAACCGTGTTCACTTCTCATCATGTTCAACAAACTAAAATCACCTCAGCCTTCATATAACACCTACCTGCAGCTCTGCAGTGCTGGCTCTCCCTGCATCACCCTCACCAGTGTCACCACTGTTAGTTTCCAGCTGAACTTCATCTGATCTCTAATATGAAAGCAGTGGAGATGAATAAGGTATAGAAAAATACTGATGGGAAAGCTAGTGCAATATTAAAATCATGTTTGTTATATTATTGTTTAAGTTAAACTGTGTTCACTTCTTATCATGTTCAACAAACTAAAATCACCTCACCCTTCATATAACACCTAACACCTACCTGCAACTCTGCAGTGCTGGCTCTCCCTGCATCACCCTCACCACTGTTAGGGCGTTTTCACACATACCTCATTTGGTCCGGACTTTTGGACTTTTCAGTTTGATCCGAACCAAAATTAGAGGTGTGAAACCTCCCCCGGACCATGGTCCGGATCAAAAGACCAAATTTTGGTCCGACCAAAAGAGGTGGTCTCGGTCCGGACCAAACTGAACCATGGTCCAGTTCGTTTACAGTGTGAAAGCATTTTTTGGATGGTTCGGACTTTCGGACCAAATAGAAGAAGCTCTGGCAGGCTCTCCTTGTGTTACAAGACCGGGGAATAGCTCCTTTAAGGAATAGCTTGGTGCTTAGTGTGTAGGCTACATAAGAGAGTGAGAGTGACGGTGAATGCGCTCAGAGCAGACAGCTGTCGGCTATCAGAGCAGAGAATACATCAGCAGTTTATTTGTTAAGTGGTAGTAAATGTACAGTGTAGGTTTCCGTTTGTCTCTGAATAAATTCTCCAGAAAGTTCCAGTGTCTTGCTTCTCAACATCACAACAAAACAAAAAGAGCCGCGGCAGTAGGGTAGAGCAGCAGTCAGCTGAAAAAACTCCGACACAGAGAGAGGATACGAGAGGACGGGGAAGCCTGTCTACAAACCAATCAATTATAAGTATCTGGAGACGCAGCTCACGTATGTGATGACGGCAGGACGTAGTTTTGTCACGTATAGATCTTTAGTGCGCTTGCATAACTGCAGTGTGAAACCAAAACTTACCGGATCAAATGTATACAATGTAACAAAAACATGAACCTTGGTCCGGACCTTGGTTCGGCCTTTCATGTGTGAAAACGCCCTTAGTTTCCAGCTGAACTTCATCTGATCTCTAATATGAAAGCAGTGGAGATGAATAAGGTATAGAAGAATACTGATGGGAATGTCATGAACAAGCGAAAAGCACACAGACAGACTAACTCCTTTCTAGATGTGGGCAGGGCATGAAATTGGCACCCGCCCACCCACCAAATGCGGGTAACTTTTGTGATTGGCGGGTGAAACTGTCAATCTACCTGCCACATTGGCGGGTAGTCAATGAGAATTGAGTGATTCAGACTTGTAACTATCGGTAAGCAGGGTACACGGTTGCTTACGGGCCTGGTCCAATCAGGGGCCCGCATCACTGGAAGACATTGATTGACAGCCGGGGCCCCCTATCGCATTTTCATTACTCACACAATCCCAGCATCCCACGTGCAGCCACTGACCAAGCGGAAGTGAGAACGGGTAAAATTAATTTCCTAGTTTCTGATATGAAGACGAGACGTGTATGTGACTCGAACATCTAACATTTACCAACAAAACGTACAGCGAAAGACATTAGACATTTTAACATCAATGTACGCTGGAACGATTTTATACTCTAAAGTCAGCGCTGCTGTTTCAAATTGTCGGCTCTCTGCAGCGGGCGGGGCTGTTGCTCCGTTTCCCCCGTGACTGACGCGCACAAACAAACACAGACACACAAACACACGCACGCACACACACAAACGCACACAGTGGATGCAGGAAAAAACGCAGATGAGACCTACAGGAAATGAGAAAGAAATCACTTAAACTGAGCTGCTGCTGTCTTTTCATCTTAACTTCTGACGACCTCACCAGCTTCAGACCCCTGCTTCCCAAACAGTCTGAGCCGTTGAGGGGGCGGGCCGGTGACAAGACGCTGTGTTGCGCTTTCAAAATAAAAGCATGCAAGTTAAAGATTTCAAAATCAAATATTTTTCTCCTCCGCGGTATAATTTTTGGGTGGGACAGATGCGACTGTCTCCAATATTGGAGGGGACACGTCCCCTCCGTCCCTACTTACCCAGTGGATAACTGTCCATCTGGTCCCTCCGGTCTGGGTCGCCGTCTCCAATTTATTTTCGGGAAAAAAAAGTTTCAAGTACAGCCCTGTTTATCAGAGAGGGGAAATCTTCAGACTGTACAAAACACTCTTGGGTGTCGCGACGCAACAGGTCCCACTCCGTGCAACACAGACACTCCTGTTCGGTGGCCATAGCTTCACAATGTCCGCAGGTACACCACCATTTTCCCAAAGTACGAAGCTGTGTTGCGGCATTGACTACCGATAGCTCTCTCTCTCTCATAGCCCTTTCACCGGACCTCCCGCAGCTCTTCGTTCAATAAACTGTCTGTACACTTACAAAGTTCTCAATGCTTCGGTTAACATTTAGGGACCCTCATTATGCTAGCGTTGAAGTTTGGTGATATTTTGAGCCTTTTTAGTGGTATAAATGACGATTTGTTTTTACTTTCCCTGTGCCCCGAATACTAGCGTTGTAAGCTAATCAGCGGTCCGCGCTAGCTTGTTTCAAGCTACAAACACATTCGATTAGCATGAAAACATGTCCCAGAGAGCGATTGAGTGGGTACACATCTGTTATTAACCCCTAGGTTCGTTTTGCGCCAGAATTGTCCTTTAATAAATAAGAACAGAAAATGTTGGAGGAAAAAAGGTCAGAAAAAATAAATTCGAAGGGATATAATATTTTTTCTTGCGAGAACTAATAACACTACAATCGACATACTAAAACTAAAAGGTATTCTTCCTGACACATATATGAATACCATCTAATGTAGCCAATACAGTATGTCTGTTCTTATACTCACTCAGAGCACTGGAAGCTTTCAGGTCTAATCCGTTCTTGAAGAAACACTTTACGATGACATGGTAACATCATACCAATCACAACATCACCAGGAGCTTGGGCACCGCAAATGGACTGAGCATAATCACATCCATCCACACTAGCCGGGATGCTGCTCAGTATTATAAGGGCCAAGAAGAAGCTGCACAGCAGGCGGCACATCGGCATCCTGAATGGTGTGAAATAAAAAGCACTTCTGTGATGTGGAGGAACACTTTTCTCTTTGGCTGGTGCTAGAGAAAGTCAGCAAAAACCGGTTTGGAAACTATGCAGTATGTTTCATGCATTAATTGTTATCCTTCAGGCACTTCCTTGCATGCTAGCACAAGTATGAAGGTAAATATGGTGCAAAAAGGGAGAGCTTGTAGAATACAATGTGAGAACTTGCAGAACAAAAAATCTGAACTTGTATGTTAAAATTTGCACTTGTAAAAATTTAATTTGCACTTGTAAAAAATATTCACACACATGTGATCTGAATTTGAAGTCATACAAAGAAAAAAACATGAGAGCTTGTAAAAAAAATCTGAACTTGTAAGTTGAAATTTGCACTTGTATTCTGAATGTGAAGTTACAGAAAAAATATTCACAAATGTGTAGATTGATATTTACATGAACACAATGACAGCTGCAAACTTATAATGCAACATTTACTCGTATACTTTTTTTTTACTCTGGTTCATTTTCCATCACAACCACAACTCAGTGATTACAACCTCTCGAAACGGTCACTTCAACTTCACATATGTGCTCTCTGCATCACAAAGTGGCGAATCTGCGCACCTCGACTTTCACAACACTCTTGACGATACATTTGGTGCAAAACTAATTTGTACCTGTGGACTTAGGCTGTGGAGCTCTGAGCTAACAGAACGGGAAAAGCCTTCTTATATACAGTCTATGGGAAAATCAGGGTTTCTATCGCCAGATGAGGGACAACTCTGTCCGGCTTATTTATGTAGCATGGAAACTTGGTGGAATAGCATGCTAGCGTTAGCTAGCTAACTAGCAGCCAGCCCGCTTCTAAATAAATACCTTTTAATTATCTAAACACTTTTTAACAGTCAAACTAAAACACTGGTGGTGAGCTCCACGGCCTGCTGCCGCAGACGGACCGTCATCAGTGGGGATCGACCAGCGTAGCAACACTGCTTTTGCCAGAAAGCTTCGCTGCCGACCTCGTCCTGCAGTCTGAGCTCCAGCGTGACACGGAGAGCCCCACATCCGGTAGCAGCGGCCCATCCCCCGGCCATGACCAGAGCTTGCTTTGCTGATGTTGTACATCCCTGCTAAGAATTGCACCCGCTTGGGCAGAAACAATAATTTCTGCAGAATTCATTGCTGCCGAAAATTGCATCTAGGTAGCAAGGAAATGCTACTACAGAGTCTGATAAAACATTGATGTCTCTAAACCTTCTAAAATCCTAATATTATTGATGAACATGACAAAGAGATTTACTATTGCCTAGTTTTTAAACAGTACTTTGCCTTATAAAATCATTATTTTCCCTAGTGGATGCAATTCTCGGCAGGGATGCGAAACTTGGCACCTGTTACCCACTGATGATGGTCCGTCTGCGGCTGCAGGCCGTGGAGCTCACCGCCAGTGTTTTAGTTTGACTGTTAAAAATGTTTAGACAATTAAAAGGTATTTATTTAGAAGCGGGCTGGCTGCTAGTTAGCTAACGCTAGCATGCTATTCCACCAAGTTTCCATGCTACATAAATAAGCCGGACAGAGTTGTCCCTCATCTGGCGATAGAAACCCTGCTTTTCCCGTTCTGTTAGCTCAGAGCTCCACAGCCTAAGTCCACAGGTACAAATTAGTTTTGCACCAAAGGTATCGTCAAGAGTGTTGTGAAAGTCGAGGTGCACAGATTCGCCACTTTGTGATGCGAGAGAGCACATATGTGAAGTTGCAGTGACAGATTCGAGAGGTTGTAATCACTGAGTTGTGGTTGTGATGGAAAATGAACCAGAGTAAAAAAAAAGTATACGAGTAAATGTTGCATTATAAGTTTGCAGCTGTCATTGTGTTCATGTAAATATCAATCTACACATTTGTGAATATTTTTTCTGTAACTTCACATTCAGAATACAGGTGTGTGAACATTTTGCAGTGCAGTTGCAAGTGCAAATTTCAACTTACAAGTTCAGATTTTTTTTACAAGCTCTCATGTTTTTTTTCTTTGTATGACTTCAAATTCAGATCACGTGTGTGAATATTTTTTACAAGTGCAAATTTTATTTTTACAAGTGCAAATTAAATTTTTACAAGTGCAAATTTTAACATACAAGTTCAGATTTTTTGTTCTGCAAGTTCTCACATTGTATTCTACAAGCTCTCCCTTTTTGCACCACATTTACCTTCATACCACAAGGAAGTAAAGTGCCATTTAATATCTGTAATTGACACAATTGTTAGATAGAATAATGAAGAATGCTGTAGTGGGGTCAAGGGACCTCTAGAGGCCCTTGAGAGTGGGTGTCTCAATGGATGAGTGGCTATTTAGTTCACATTATTCTGATAAAAACAATATCATTTTCATAACTGTCTGCTTTCTAAACTGGTATGCTCTTTGTTTGCTGTGACAGCCCAGCTGTGTTGTTGGGTGGCCTGTGCTTGGCTGTGCTCACTCTACCTTCTAGTAAGTATGAGGGTGCCTGTAAGACCGTGTAATTATGGTCTGACCAAAAATAGTCATGAAAAAAACAGGTAGGACAAGAACACTTGCCAGCACAGCTAGCAGGCTAAAGACAGCATTGCACATACTGCTGTGGAACTATATACCTTTTGTCATTGTCCTCTATTATGTCCTCCTTTGTAATGCAAACACACTTTAGTCACATTTTTAAAACAGGTTGTGTTGGGACCTGCAGTGCCATTCCATCTTTTATCCAGGTTCGTTGAATGCTTACCCAGTAAGCACACATACGTCGCGGTGACGTATTGGTGATGTAATCAAAATACATCGGGATACGTAGTATTTTGGTAGTTTGCTCACTGGCACGACGTCCCTGCGACGTCGCTGCGCTACGTTTCAGCGACATATAGCCGCTCTCTCCGCGACGTATACATATATACATCGTTCTAACGTATGCCATACGTCGTAGAGATGCAGGCAATATACATCGTTCTAACATATGCAATACATCGTAGAGATGTAGGCTTATATACGTCGTTCTAACGTATGCAATACATCGTAGAGATGTAGGCTTATATACGTCGTTCTAACGTATGCATTACATCGTAGAGATGTAGGCTTATATACGTCGTTCTAACGTATGCAATACATTGTAGAGATGCAGGCTTATATAAATCTGCTATACATCTTACAGATGTGGTCATCTTCCTGTTATACATAGTACAGATGTCAGGCTCTCATTTATACAGTCTGCAGATGTCAGGCGCTATATACCGTGTATGTTATCCTAACATACCTTTACTCTTTAAATGTTGATAAAATAAATTACAAATTACTTACCTTAGTACACCGAGAATATTTTAGATAGGGGGCCTAATTAACATTTTACTGCTAGAACTACTACTACTTTATAATAAACTATAGCTACAGTCCAATAATACCAGTCTAATCTGTAGAAATCAGTCTAGAAGATGACAAACAATTATTAACCTAATTACTTGAAAACATCTTAAATCACTCTGTAGGATCGCTGGTATAAACAAGACCAGTAAACTTCTCACTTTTTGCTGAACAAACATTTATTTTGAACTATATAATTAATCAATAAACATAAAAAACATTAACAAATATTAAAACATTAAACATTAAAATAAAGAATTATCTTGGTCAGCAGTGGTGGCGATTAGGTGCCAGCCGGAGAAACTCTTTGATGGCCTTCTCGGCCTCTGCTTCCGTCGGCGCCTGGAGGACCGGGTTCCTCATTACTGCTGCTGTAATAAAATCGTTGGATTCGAATTATTATCATACTATTTATTTTGTTTTATCTAGTCTTCTCAGTTTTCTATAGAGGTAAAATGGTATAGAATGGTTTCTGCACAGCAAGTGAATAAGAGACTGGTTTAACTTAGTGGAATATATATATTTAAAAAATTTAATAATTCTGGATTCGCTTCTAGTGAATGTTAAAAATGTTAAAAACGTAACGTTTTAACCAAGGACCCTTTCAGTGTTCGGGCTGGTAAGTTGATATACCCCGAAACAAATTATCCGCTGAAATATAGACGTTTCTTTCGCCATGCAAAGTCTATGTGAAAAGTCTTTCTGGGCCATGGGGTGCAGTACCACCGTTATCCACTAAGCCCATGGTGGCTTTTAGAATCGGCGCTCTTCCTGGAGGCTTGGCCAGACCACATCAAGATGTTGGGTCTGGGAACTCTCCATTGACAGGGCTCAATCCGAGGGGCGAGATAAACGGTTATCTTTCAAACTCCCTCTGCATGCAATAGGATAGCGCTACAACCAGGCTGATCCTGCAAGAGATCATAAAGTAGTATTCACTCAGTTAAATTGCAGAAATCTACCACAAACATTCATAAAAAACAACTGTTCAAATATATATATATATATATATATATATATATATATATATATATATATATATATAAATATATACCCACAAAAACGTCTCCGGTAAGTAAAAACCTTAACCATCATTTAATGGCCTATCAAAAGACTACAACATTTTTTGTGAAATCAGAGATCTTTCTTACTGTGCATGCATTTTTTTTTTTTTCCATATTTAGCTTTGCGTTCCCCCATGTCCACACCAAGGCCCAGTATTGACAGCTAGAAACTTTGTATTATGAAATAAGACATACAAGGGATGCATACAATTCTCCCAGTCTCTGTGTGAAGTAATGTAAACAAAAAATAAGTATACGCAAATTACACACCTCTCCAAGTATGATGAGAATGTCATTTTTCTCCCTGAACAGGAACGGCAACAGCAGGATTGCAGCTCTGAAATCAATCCCTGAAAAATAAGTAAAAAAATAAAATAAAGTGTATTAGGTGAATGTACAGTGTATTTTGGTTGGTTAGGCCTTATCTTGTCTGAAGACAAATAGAAAAGAAATTAAGCTTAAATGGCTCCACAACACTAGGGGTGACCACGGCTGATCAGTGAGTCACTTACGAGGGACATCTTCGGTGAGGGCAGCCTCTCTTTCCTCCAAAGCCAGCTCTGCAAGGGGAGATTTCCTTTGCACTGTGAGTACTAGGATCTTAAAGCCATCTTAAAATCTTCGGCAGATATTCATTCTGCAACACAGCACAAACAACAAACAGGAAACATGTCACAACATTATCATAGGATTTTAAAATTAAATTTCAAAGAGAGCCTTTAGTAATTTAATATGAACTCCAACACAAATATAAGGAAATAAAACATGTAGACAAACCCTGCATGGACTCTTACAATAAAACAATAGTCTTAAAATGTATGGCAAATTAACCATACTGTAACAATACTGTTACAGTAAAAGTCCTGCAGTGTAAATGTTACTTAAGCAAAAGTCTGTAAGTATTATCAGGATAATGTAGTTAAACATTAAAACATGTTAGAAAGTGTAAAGGATCCAACCAGTTGTGTGTTTAATGGACTAATCATCTCAGTTTACTTTAGAATCAAACATCAGATTTTATAAACTACATGTGTTCTGTGAGCAGTAATCTTAATGTGTAAAGTAACTAGTAACTAAAGCTGTAACAGATGAATGTAGCGGCGTAACTAAAGTAACTAGTAACTAAAAGCTGTAACAGATGAATGTAGCGGAGTAACTAAAGTAACTAGTAACTAAAGCTGTAACAGATGAATGTAGCGGAGTAACTAAAGTAACTAGTAACTACAGCTGTAACATGAATGTAGTGGAGTAACTAAAGTAACTAGTAACTAAAGCTGTAACAGATAAATGTAGTGGAGTAAAAAGTAGAAAGTGGAATGAAAAGAAAAGACTCAAGTAAAGTACAAGTACCTCAACATTTAGACTGAAGTACAGTACTGGAGTAAATGTACTTAGTTACATTCTACCCCTGCGTTCGGACTACAAAGACTGTGCAAGATTATGCATTACAGTGTGTACACCCTAATGCATAATTACACTAGTTACACTACATAAACTACCGGAGCCAGGTGAATTCAGATCCAGATAAAAACTTCTTCAGTAGTAACCTTTACATTTTATATTATTTATATGTCTATGAGATTATAGTTATTTTCCATGGTTCTACTTGGGCCTAATGTTATAACAATCACATAACATTACTGTTACCGGTACCTTGATTCCACTGCAGCCTTCTCTGAATGTACCGGGACAGGCTCAACGGTTAGTGTCACGGTTTCTTTCCACTGCTGTACAAATCGGTTGAATTTGGCTTGCTTCTTAAACGATCCTTCAAAGAGGTATGAAACCATCCTCTCAGTCAATCCATAGTCCACTGCTTCTCCGTCAACTTCATTATCTAACGTACAATACAGAAAAGAAAAACAGCAATGTTAACCACCACTGTGGTAACAGCATAATGTAACGTTACACATTTAAAAAGCACATTATGCAATCACGCTTCTCTATCATCCTCCGTTTGGTCCGGACCTAATATCCATATAAACCCACAAAGTAGGGTGCCCAGATAGCTCAGCTGGTAGAGCGGGCGCCCATATATATAGAGGTTTACTCCTTAATTAACGTTAACATTACATGGTTTTACGAAAATGTTCTAAGACAGTTTGACGACAAAATAAAGAATAAATTCCTTCCGCGCTGAAGTATTTATGCTTCCGCTGAGTCGAGCTCTCGTTAGCATGTAGCTAGATCCTTTCAATAGAACACAACTTAAAGCGTTAACAATTATTTGTCTGTTTCATTCTAATATAAATAGGGTAAAGGGTTTGAAAGTTAAATTCTTCAATAGGCTACTGTTTGTGAATATAAATATAAATTATTACATAGGCCTACTCCTCATTAACATGATTAAAAATGATTCAAAGGGACACTTCACCAAAAAAACATTCTGATTTATTTTGCCATTGTCTACTACGTGAAGACATATGGCTACTCAAAGATAATTTACACAAGTTCAGATTATTATAGAAAATTGCACACTAACACATTAAAAGTTGCTGGGCAGAATTCAGATTCACTGTCCATCACATCAACAGTGTGTGTAGTAAAGATGTCCAGACGCTCATTAAACGATGCTTCCAAATGACACGTGAACAACTGAGAAACTTTTAATACATCGTTCCGACATAGTTAATACGTCGCTGCGATGTATAGATTGCGATCATAATAAGACGTCCAGACGCTCAATAAACGACGCTTCATTATGACCCGCGAACAACTGAGGAACTTTTAATATATCTCACCGACATAGTTAATAAGTCGCTGCGATGTATAGATTGCGATCATAATAAGACCTCCAGACGCTCAATAAACGATGCTTCATTATTCTTCTTTATGACCCGCGATCAATTGCAGACGAAGCGATCAATTGCATACGTCGTGCCGACGTATGTGTGCCTACTGGGTAGTAGGGAAGTTGGAACGAATTCCAAAAGTAGAATATAATTCGAATAGTAAAAAAATCTATACTATTCGAATGCTGAAATTACTATTTGAATGGGATTTTTTTTTTATAAATTTGTTTCGTTCGTTTAAACGTTAGCTTATCTCCCTCTTCTTGCCTTGGCCTACCCGCATGTGAAAACGTAATGCTTTTGTCATTTCACATGATGAACAATAATTTAGCGGGAGGGAGAAACACAAGGCACTGTGAGGTCTTAAGATCATGGAGCTAACGTTATGTACAGAGTAACGTAAGTACAACATCACAGAGCTAGGATCAGAAGAAGGATGGGAAATAGTTTTAACATGTCTTTAAAATTGACATTCACCAAGCCAAAATGCTTATGTTATCATAAGTTAGCTCGTTCTTGTTTCCTAGCTGCGTTAGCCAAGATATAGGAGCTTAGCTGGGAGATTTATGGAGACAGATAAAGTTAATGTTAGCTGCCCTACAGCTGTCAGAGTTAGCTTCCACTTCATATATTTCATATATCATATATAACAGGTTGCTTATAAATCACTAAAATAGTAGTGACAGCACCGTTTGGCTTAGTTATCAATGCTGTTAGCATCTTAGCTCTATTGTTACTTAGCTAGCTAGTTTATGACAAATTGTTTTGGCTGTGCTTTCTAACATATTGTCATTGTGCTAACCGTTAGCCTTTACAACCACTTCATACGCTTGTTAGATAATGTTTCATTACAGAGTTCTTGTTAAGGCCGGGGCTCTGACCCAAAACTCAGAGAAAACCACACGCAGACACAGAGTAACGATTTCAACCGTTTTAATGAGAGTTTAGTACTTATAGCAGCCAAGGACAGAAAGCACAGGGCAGAGAACTCCGAACTGGATCGTAGCTGAGGCGGGCAGGCAGTGATGCGTTCAAACTCTCTCTGGAATCCGAGCAGGGTGGTCGCGAGGCCTGAGCGGTGAAGAGCTGGCGGAACAGAAAGCAATGGCAGCAAGTCTTAAGGCGTAGGTCTGAACAGAGAGGCAGGCAGTTAAACAAAGCACAAGGAACTACAATTGTAAAAATACACATTGGTAGGTGCAACAATCTGGCGCCAAAGATGAGCTTCACCCGAGTATAAATACTGCAGAGGTGATTAGTGGAATCAACTGCAGCTGCGCAGGTCGTGATTAGCGGAATAGCCAGCAGCTGTGCAGATAGGTAGATCGACTGGCAGCGCCCCTTGACCTACCTCGAGGCAGAGCCAGCAACACCACACAAACAGACACACAAACATAACAGGGAAAAGGGGAGAGACACACACAGGACGGGAGAGAACAGCTGCCCCCATAACAGTTCTCTGTTGATTTGTGTTTGTCGCTGTGTGCTTGTGGTGGAAATTGAATTTAAACAGAGCGGCATGTCGGAAATGCGCCATGACGTAGGTCCCCTTCAGGCTAATGCTGGGAATCCCTCTAGTGGACATAACGTGTAACAACAACCACATGCTTATAGTGGCATTGACAATGCATAAGCTTGAGTAGTGTAGTACATATTAATAACAGGCTGCATTTGAGCATTAAATATTCGAATATTATTTGAATATTAAAAAAAATAACAAATGAAATTCAAATGGTATTATAGAGGAAGATTGACAGCTCTAATGCTTAGTCACAGCAGGCTGGAGCTAACACAATTTAGCATCACCTTTAGTCACAGGTCCCCTCAGTTCTTATTAACCAAAACCCCACCAGGGACCCAGTCGAGCCATGTTCAAATTATATCAGTCTGGCAAGGTTTAAAAAAGAATGATACAATTATACTTTAATGATGCATGGCGACCAATGCTGTGTTCCCACCTGTAGTTTAGTTCCCTTTGACTAAAGTAAAAATATGGGCGGGACTTTGATACCATGGCTCCACCGCTCGATCACTACTGCGCAGACTTTGGCCCCAAAATTACAAGATGGCACCGTCAGTATCCAGGATATTTTGCCTTCACATCTGTACATCTGTACAGTGGGAGGAAGTGGAGACGCGACGCCCATCTATATAAACAGTAGGACCCACAGATGGGACCCACTTGCAATGCCTACATTGGGTTGCTCATTTTGGCAGGAGTGCACAAGTCAGAAGGCCAAGCCTTTGGAATACTGCCACTGGAAGGGAAATATTTCCAGTCACCATGTCTCTGAAGACATTCCATGTTTTCTCCCGTGTGCAGCAATATGGGATGTATGGGACAAATGTGTCTAGCAATTACCCTTTCTCTACAATCCAGGCTCTCACATGACTGTGGATGAATGTCTGGTTGCATGTCGTGGGCGCTGTACCTTTAGACAATACATACCAACCAAACCAGACAAACGCAGTATCAAAATACATGTAACGGAAGCCATGGGACGAAAACTCTAGCTATGACTGGAATATATAGATACTGGGAAATCCCCTGTGGAAGCACCTGAAGAATCTCCGGGCATGCAGGCATAATTCAGAAGGACGGAATGCTCATTCAATTACAATGTTTTGACATTGTAAGCCCTGGGTGAGGAACTGCTGAAAAGAAGGTTTACTATTTTGGATGTAGTAAGAATAGCCAGAATGTCTAAAGCCATTAAAACACCAAAAAAGATCTTTCTTTCCAATTTTCAATCAGTGATTTTATGGTGATTTGCATATTTTTTCATAGTCGTGTAATAGATATTATAGATGTAGAAGGGTGGGGGTTATGTTTCATTCAAAGTGTGAATTTAGGTTGTAGTGGGCTGGTCTCGGCCCCGTACTGGAAAATCTAGCTAGAATCAACGTCAAACCTTAGCTGGTCATTGCTGTGTTTAACTGGAGATCAGCTGGTTAACTATGGAGCTAAATCAGGGCCAAATGTTTTGTTAATTTGAAAAATATATTTATAGTTGAAAAACTAAAGCTTGAAATTGAAAATTTAAGTTTTGGTCTAAAACTTGAAAAAATAAAACCATGTATTCAAACTAAAAATAAGTGTACCAATTTTTCTTTTCATTTTGAATAAAATTTAGATTAAATTCTGGAATTATTTTGAATAAATAAAAAATTTTCATTTTTCACTTTTATATTTGTTTTCAGTTCCACATTTCATGTTTTCAGATTCAAAACTTATTTTTTTTACAGCTTCAAATCTTTTTTTTCACTTTCAGATCAGTTTTTTTCAGTTTCAGACTTTTGGCCCTGATTTTGCTTGGGGGCGTGGCTTCAACTCAGAGGGGCGTGGAATTATGAGTAGCAGCCTAACAAAGAAGGCAGAAGACTCTCCTCAGTCATGTTGCCTTCAGGAAATTGTGTTACTGCGAGAACTATGACTGAATGCTTTCTATCCACCATATTTACATGTGATTTTTACTAAATAAACTGATGCTAGTGACAAAGTTCCATTTAAAAAACTGTTTTGGACAACACGTGGTACCAATTACACTATAAGAACAATAAACTGTGCCAGATTGTGCAGTTCAGCAGGAAGAATGACTTCTCCCACTTCCACGTACGACTTTGAATGTATGCACCACAGTATTAACTCACCAAGGCAACCTGCTGGCACCAGCGCACAGGTAAGACATGTGAAAGAAATTAGACTTTTTGAATAGATACCTTTTTTGTCATTAACACATAAAGGGAAAATAGGTGGACAGCTGGACAAAGCTGGCAATGAAGCATCGCTAGCACTAAAGTTAGCATTAATACTAGCTTCACACTAGCTGGTGTTTTTACACTAATTTCAGTGTCCAGCTCAAGTTTTTTTACTTTAACGTGTTGTGGTCTTTGTTAACCTCTGTTTGTCAGAATGACCATAACTCGACAGTGGCTGCAGTGAAGAAGGTCTCTTTTCATTTGCTCCTAGAGTAGACAAATACGACTTCACATTAACGCTCTGGCCTGATAAATTGCGTTTTACACACATAACGTTACAGCATGACAGTTATGCCTTACAAAATATGCCAATTGGGCAAACTTTGAAGGCTTCTACCACACCCTAACTTATGTATCAGAATACACTAACTTGTCTTTTTGTATTTGTATGTCTTACTGTCTGTTTTCTGGACCGTGTGTGTCCGTAATAAAAGCTTTGATTGATTGATTGATTGATTAACAAAGCGGACCAGGACAAGTTATGTTGTTTAAACTAACCATGAAAAGGTAACATTATTAACTTAGCATTGTTAGTTATCTATAATTTTTACATTTATAAGGCTCTGTACGGCTGCAGCCTCTGTCGAGCTATGGTTATTCTGACAAACAGAGGTTAACAAGGACCACTACACGTTAAAGTCAAAAAACTTGAGCTGGACACTGAAATTAGTGTAAAAACACCAGCTAGTGTGAAGCTAACGTTAGTTAATGCTAACTTTAGTGCTAGTGATGCTTCATTTCCAGCTGTCCACCTATTTTCCCCCCAAAAATGCCACTGCGGGGATAATGTCCCAAAGTATCTATTCAAAAAGGCTAATATCTTTCACATGTCTTACCTGTGCGCTGGCGCCGGTGGGTTGCCTTGGCGGAGCGGACGCCATGCTGACTGCCGAGTGAATACTGTGGTGCTAAATTCAAAGTCGTACGTGGAAGTGGAAGAAGTCATTGTTCCTGCCGAACTGCACAATCTGGCACAGTTTGTTGCTCTTATAGTGTAATTGGTACCACGTGTTGTCCAAAACAATTTTTTAAATGGAACTTTGTCACTGGCATCAGTTTGTTTAGTAAAAATCACATGTATATAGTGGATAGAAAGCATTCAGTCATAGTTCTCGCAGTAACACAATTTCCTGAAGGCAACGTGACTGAGGAGAGTCTTCTGCCTTCTTTGTTAGGCTGCTACTCATAATTCCACGCCCCTCTGAGTTGAAGCCACGCCCCTAAGCAAAATCAGTGCCAAAAGTCTGAAACTGAAAAAAACTGATCTGAAACTGAAAAACTGATCTGAAACTGAAAAAAAAGATTTGAAGCTCCATAGTTAACCAGGTTTTTTGTAGCTGGTTAAGAGGTGAGTAGCCAGGTTGGTAAGATTTTGGTAGATATTTGAGTTTTGACAACCTTTGTTGACTTTACCAACGTTTCAAGTTTAGACAAAAGTTCTGTCAACTTGGATCTTCTTGTTCACCTAATTATGACGTTCCTGTGAGGCGAATAGCTAACAACCTCTCTTTCTTCCTGGTCAGTGTCCTGAGGAAAAGCAACAAATGCACGATTGAGTGCTAAGAAAAAAATTAAAAGACAAAAATATATTTCTTCTGATTATAATTTTAACTTTAGTACCAGTGGCGGTTCTACAATGAATTACACCCAGGGCGAGACACCCTTCGAAAATGTAACAAGAGTAGAGAGCTATATAATATAAAATATTAAGAATAATATGCAAATAAAATATAGAATAAATATTCTAAATAGCACAAATCCTTCATCACACAAATGTGAAAACGCACTAAAGAGAATCTAATTATTACACTATTGCACTAAGAGCAGAAAACACAAACTTAAACTAAAACCTGACCTGAATGTTTGCATTTCAGACAGCCGACACGAACACACATGCCTATCAACTCGATAATAAAGCCGTAAAGTAGGCTATCTTTCAACTCAGGATAGGACTGGAGATGAAAACTGACACATAACCGCGATCAGCTTCGTGGGTGCTCAGTATTAGCGGAGCACCAACAGCGCCTACGCCCAGCAACCTGTCCCAGAGGGAGAACTGTCCCCCGCTCAACGCTGCCCACTCCCCTTTCCCCTTTTCACACAGCTTCTCTGTGCAGTGTGCACGGAACCTTCTCAGCAAGCAGGGGCGCCAATTTGCCAATTCCCCACACGGTGAAATAATAGATAATACAGTAGAAAAAGGCATCGAGGATTTTTTTTTATGTGCTCCGTGTGTCATGAAAAAATGCCGCCCAGGGCGGCTGCCTGCTTCGCCCGTGCCAAAAAACGCTACTGTTTAGTACCATGCTACTCTTGCCATTCAGCTTGTGTTTTTTTTTTAAATAAGAAATGTTAAATTTGGTATTAACAGCATCTTTCCAAACACAATGACATGGTTGCTGAAGTTTTGTTGAGAAGTATTTTCTTCCAAAAAACACCAGCCAACAATGGCCAGCTGTTTCAGGTTGGCTGTTGCCCCTCGGGCAGAAAAACAAGAGCAAAAGTCATAGAAAACTCCTCACACCAACATTATCTGGACTGATAAACTACACTGGCGGGGGGGAGGTGTTTGTTGTTCATTTTTTTCATTTTGGGTGAACTCATCTTTAAAACACCTCTGGGCACAAAGTGTATTATGCATAAAATGAATAATATTAGCTATTAAATCACACTTTAAAGTGTTAACGCTACATTAAGCAACATTACTTGCATTTTTTGTTGCATCTATTTCATACAGTTACTATTTATTCACCAAACACTTCCTGGAAAAAATGGGCAGGCTTGTGTAATGGCAAAATTATATTTAAGCATGATTCTTTATATTCTTGCCTTATTTCTGTTTTACTTTGTCTCACAATGCTGAAAGTGAGTTTTTCTTATTCTCACATGTTGAAAGTAAGAGCCACAAAGTCTGGGAACGTAATGTGTACGCTGAACAGATAGGGGCTACAAGGTCACCCTAAACTATCTGTTATTTCTGCCTGGATAGTTGAGACTTCTCACATAGTTGAGATAAACGGGATGTCTAAACCTTGGGGTAGAAAATGGTACAGAGGGGAATGTTCCTGAATGTCCGACTATGTTTAATTGTAAGAAATGTTGAGTCATGTTTAGAAAGGGGGGCATGTCTTTCTATCTCACTGAAGATGCATATATACTGTGTACTTTTTCTTATTCGTTGAATACATTTTTCCACACTGGGCTGCTGTGCCTTTTGTGAAATTGTGTTACTCCTATATTCTTGCAAGTTTATAGTAGAATACAAAAACCTAACTTGGTTTAGTCTTCGACTGTCTTTATTTGTTTCACTTTCCTATTTTTAAAACCTACACCTGCTGCAAACATGAAAAATTTCCACCACAATTTTGGCGTCTACGAACAAGGATCAATTGAACAACAGAAAGAGAACTCCGTGGGTCGCTGATGACTTGCTATCCAGGGGTCAAAAATCGCCTGCCTCATACCTCTAACCTCAAAAAGGCATTTCAGAGAGAAAGAGGGTCAGGACTGCGGGGACTCTTGGCTGTTTTTCACTCTGATCAAAAACGAACATGAAGCATTTTTCAAGCAACACGGGTAAGATTAAAATCAAATGAATTTAAATGGACTGTGAATTCAATATTTTGAATAACTAGGAAGGACGTGGTCGAGACAGAGGAGGCCGAGGCGGGTACCGTGGACAAAATGATGACCCTACAACTCAGACCAGTGTTGGTACTGCAAGGACTTTGGACATTGGGTATGTAATTGCCCGAAGAAAAAGAAAAAAAAAACACCTCAGACGGAGAACAGCACAACCACACACACACTCACTTCATGCAATGAAGAAATGCTTTGCACTGATACACTGTTTCTTTTCCATCCATCTCACCCAAACATATAGTAGCTAACTGGAACTTTCCAAACATATAATTTAGAAAAATTATTGTCCTTCTGGACATATGCTCCTATTACATATGTTTATTTCTATTTATGCAATTATGGAAGCTACATTGAGCTCCCTGATCCATGGTAAGGGTCTCAATTCAAATCAAACAAACTCTTGGATGCCCGAAGCTGATGCAGCGTTCGAGAATATGAAACTGGCTCTGCAGTTTTCACGCTGGGACTGCCAGATCCCTAAAAACAGTTTATGCAGACCGTTGACAAGCACAAGAGCTGCATGACCTCTGTGTTGCTGCAACACCACGGCGACAAACTCCATCCGGTTGCAAATTTCTCTGCTAAACTCGATTCTGTCGCTCAAAGCATTAAAAACGCTTGTTTCCACATTCCGTGTCACACATTTTGTGGGAACAGAATGAAAAACTAATTTATCTGTGGCAAGGTACCTTAGATATTACCAATCTGTTTGATTGCCAAACATCACTCTAACAGATGCACTGTTCTTACCCAGGCTTTTCTTCTCCACACACCAGATGACAAAGAGGAACAATTGTGTTGCAAAGCTACAGGTGGTCTGAATACCACGACCTGACCTCTCTGACACACCTCTCACTAACCCCAATTTCTTTTTTTATGTTGACAGTTCTGCTTCCAGAGACTCTAGTACTGGCCTGAACCGTTTGGGCTTCTCTGTTTTACCTGATTCTGATGCTATCTGATTTGGACCTCTGCCATCCTATCTCTCAGTACAAGCAGTAGAGCTCATTTTCCTAACAGAACTAACCCAGCCTTTTCTTTCCTCATTTTGCAAAATTGACACATGGGTTAAAACCATGTGTAAAAGGGGGAATGATTAGTATGATGGAAATACAATTGAGGAAAAACAATTGTTTCACTATGATGAAACAACATTGGTTCACAAATGATTTTTTATTTCTGATCGAGAATACTGTCAGGCATGTGTCATGTAAAAACAGACAGCTAGTGTAGTAGCCAAAGCCCTACTCACTGAAATAATTCCAAAATGGAGAATTCCAACCAAAATCTCAAGTATAGTGGTTTGCATTCAAAATGCAACATGCCTACCCTTGACAAAAGCTCTGCTTATTGTACTGAGGGTTATGAAAATGCGCACGCGCAAGCGACTTAACCTGTCACCCTTTGAGATTTTATTTGCAGCACCTCCACACATTGGACTTGGGCGAAGAGGACACCCACCGAACACACCATTGTGTGAGGACCAACTGGTAACGTATTGTATCTCACTGCAAAATGCACCAATTCCTGATGACATGCTAATAACCACAATGACAGTAGGTTGACAATCAGTGAGGTGATTGGTAACCCCTCAATGTAGACTAGGCTTACAGAGCGGCAAGGCCAGAGAACACACACACACACACACACACACACACACACACACACACACACACACTCAGAGATAAGAGAAAATAGGAGTTGTGCATGTGGATTTTAGGTTCAACAATGATTTTGAGGTACAGTTTTTGACATAAATGATATAATGTGATATGTTCCCATATCAGGTAACAAATTGGATAAATAGACTTTAAATTAGAAGTGCTTATATTTGCTCTACTAGACCTAAAAACATAATGATTTTTAGAACTTCCAGACAGCAATTAGTATTACTTTGAAGTTAAGTTAAGTGGTACACAGACTCACATTCTGAAAATACACACACTATTAGGAGAAGATAATTAGAAGTACTTATTTTTACTTTTAAGATAAGTATTCAGTTGGTGTGTCAGGAAATGTTTAAAGTACATTTCACTGTTCGAATTTGATTGGATTGATGAAAAGTTGATAAAAATAACTGGCTTTAGGTAAAGCCTGACATAAACATCAGTAAACTATTTTTGGGTAAATACAGGCATAAATTATCCATTCAAAGACTTCCTAGAAACCTGGTTTGAAAAGGGGAATACCTTAATTTGTATTTTTCTCGTCTTTCGCAGTTGTCTTATTACTTACACACACACACAGACACACACACAGACACACACACACACACACACACACACACACACACACACACACACACATGAAACAGTGCTGAAGACTTGTTTCCTACGGTTTGTCAAGTGCTTGTGGACTGACAACAGACGAACATGGAAGAAGCTATAAGAATATATATTCCTATTCATAACAGTAATTATGTTTATTGTGATTATTTTGTAATCAAAAGACTAGAATGTAATGGCAAAATTATATTTAAGCATGATTACATTTTTTATATTTACTTTATATTATTGTCTTATTTCTGTTTTACTTTGTCTCACAATGCTGAAAGTGAGTTTTTCTTATTCTCACATGTTGAAAGTAAGAGCCACAAAGTCGTAATGTGTACGCTGAACAGATAGGGGCGACAAGGTCACTCTAAACTATTTGTTATTTCTCCCTGGATAGTTGAGACTTCTCACATAGTTGAGATAAACGGGATGTCTAAACCTTGGGGTAAAAAATGGTACAGAGGGGAATGTTCCTCAATGTCCGACTATGTTTGATTGTAAGAAATGTTGAGTCATGTTTAGAAAGGGGGGCATGTCTTTCTATCTAACTGAAGATGTATATATACTGTGTGCTTTTTCTTATTCGTCGAATACATTTTTCCACACTGGGCTGCTGTGCCCTTTTGAGAAATTGTGTTACTCCTATATTCTTGCAAGTTTATAATAAAATACAAAAACCTAACTTGGTTTAGTCTTTGACTGTCTTTATTTGTTTCACTTTCCTATTTTTCAAAACCTACACCTGCTGCAAACATGAAAAGTTTCCACCACACTTGCCAGTGCCTCTGTCTCTCGTGAGACACAATGTCCGATGTCTGAAGAGCAGGCCTATCCACAGGCATATCAATTAGTATAGTGTCGTAGAATTTTTACAAAATGCAAAATCAGAACTCCTTCATGAGCACAGATCAGACCCCAGTAACACGCTTAAAGAGTAATTTTAGTTTTTTCAACCTGGATCTTTGTAATTGGTCCAGTATTGAGCAAGATCGCACTGACAGGCTGGCGCGAACCGAGCTGCAATGTAACCTAATAGGGCAATTGTGCATCCTTGATCATTGTCCACTAAAAGTGATTGCTTTTACCACTGACAGGCTCAGATTCCTATCAAAAGTGTCTGACAACATTATCGATCTCACAAGGTGACATCTTGTCTGAAGACAGCTGTGTTGAGAATGAAATGTGAGTCGGGTAAAAGGCGTTCAGGGTGTCTGTTGTTTTGGAGATTACATTGACCTCATCCACATTGTCAAAATAATTAGTGGGAATGCTGTTCAACAGCATTCCAACTATTGTTGTTCCTGTTGGCCATTTTGTTTATTAGTGGGAATGCTGTTCAGCAGCATTCCAACTATTGTTATCCTGTTCTTTATTTATTAGTGGGAATGCTGTTCAGCAGCATTCCAACTATTGTTATCCTGTTCTTTATTAGTGGGAATGCTGTTCAGCAGCATTCCAACTATTGTTGTTCCTGTCGGCCATTTTGTTTATTAGTGGGAATGCTGTTCAGCAGCATTCCAACTATTGTTATCCTGTTCTTTATTTATTTTTATTTTTTTTTTATTTTATTCCCTCTTCCGTACGTTTTTTGGCTCTCTGTAACTTCTGCATACATTCAGCTATTAAAACCATTCAACTTTTAAAATGTTCAGCTCTTTCAGCTAATGATGGGACTTCTTCAACTTTTTTTCTACTATTTATACTTTTTAAAATATTCAGCTTTTTATGACTTTTTTTTAACATTGAAGTCAATGAGAGCATGCTTCAAA